>NW_017306294.1:1682173-1699754 GCF_000935625.1 Nanorana parkeri | reverse complement strand
TCCTGCAAAAAAGTTAAGTGGAAAAAAAAATAAACAAATAATTAAATAAGTAAATATTTTGAAAAAATTGTCAATTAGTAAAAAGCAAAAACAAAATGAATAAAAATAACAAAAAAAATAATAATAAACAAAATAAAATCAATACAAATTATAAAAAACAAAGTAAAAGATAATAAGATAACTAAAAATTTAAAAAAGCAATACATAAATAAAGTGGTAAGAAAGAAAAAATTAAATCTTTATATGTTTGAATATGTGTGTTTGCCTATTATGCCTGAGTCAGGGATGCTGAATGTTTGCTTTTTAAACCCCAGTGCCCAAACTAAAACGCAATACCAAACCTATTTTCAGTGTTGGCATTTTGATAAATAAATTGATTTTCCATCGCAGCTTGGGGACTCGGGCTCAAAAATGTTAGCCATCACTGTCCTAGGAGATTGTAAACTAGCCAAGACGGAGGCGCAGGTCTATGTGCATGAAACTGAGTGCACCTAATTATGTGAATGTTTTTATATTTCTATTTTTAATAAAGAGTCTTTTATTGTTTTATCCAATATATAATTTTTTTTTATACCAGTGAGTCATACAGTATAAAATAGAGATTCCATAACCGAGAAGATAAATCTGTTTAGACTCTTAAAGGAGAAGTATTGGGAGAGTGAAATGCCCTCGTCCCCATAGTTAGAGTCCATGTGTGACACTGCAGCTGTCACACGTCGCCTCTATATACTGAGAGCCGAGAGATGGTGTGATGCTGATTGCTCAGCTCACGGCCTACTCCCTGTGTGTCAGTCACCGTCCTCCGCAGAGATTTCCCCCCGGACAGGGGAGGGCTAGAGGGGCAGAGCCAGCCAGTCAATCAGGTAGCGGGGTGGATCTTTCCTGGCTGCAGAGCGCCTCTGAGATGTCAGCATATAGGGGCAGTAGCATTTTGCAGAGTTTTGGGGTCACAAGAGGACAGTAAACCTGCGGTTAGGGACAGATGTCTGACCCTGGATTCAGACAGATTGCGTCCAGGGTCAGACATCTGTCCCTAATTGCAGTTAACTGCTGGATGTTCGGATACATGCGAACATCAGCGAACAGCCACGGCTCCTGTCAGCCTGTCATTGCTTTGTCTAAGTTTTCTAGCTGCAGCTTTTCACATACACCTCTGATTCCAGCCACAGGAATCGGCTGTGCAGCCCTAATTGCACATGTGAATGAGCCCTAATAAAAAGCTTCCTGAATTTCTAAGTAGCATCCAATTTATTATTATAAAATAATAATGATACTGATATTAGAGTTTTATGTTGTGTTAGCTGAGCGGACTGGATTACTTACCTGTGCACCAGCAGCAAGCAGCAGCTTTACACACTGAATGTGGCCTTGAAGACAAGCTTCATGAAGAGGAGTTATGGAGTCCACAGTAACCAAGTTCACACAGACGCCGCTGTCAATCAATTGCTTCAGCTGGTGGACCTGGCCATTTCTGCACGCATCATGAACTGGTGTCCTGTCTGCCCAATTACCTGAGTGAGGAATCAATAATAATATCAATACAAATATAAACCACACATAAAAAAAGTCTGGTCTGTAAGAAGAAAATACAAAATATGGCACTGAAGGTAAGGGTAAAAGTTTTCAACAGAGATATCTCTTCCGATGACATATAGCAAAAGTAGGATTTTACTTTATGGAGATCTGCTTTCACTTCCTGTTGTGTCTCTAGGAGAGGATGTGGGGGGAAATCAGGGGTAGGCAGCCTTAGCACTCCAGTTGTTGGGAAACTACAAATCCCACCAGGCACCGCAAGACTCTGATAGTCACATGCATGACTGCTAGAGTCAGAGACACAATGGGATTTGCAGCTTCATTACAGCTGGTGTGGCAAGGTTGCTGATCCCTGGTGGGGATTCTTTCAAACAGCGAGGCAGAGAGCAAAAAAGAAAACAGCTTCTAACCCTGCCTCAAACTGTCCCAAGAGAAAAAAGAGGTTTCGGCTGAAGTTCGACTCTAAGGGCTAGTGTACATAGGCATATGAGGTCAGCCTGAGATCAGTTTCTATGGAAATAAAATGAATCACCACCACACTCCAGGCTTACGCAACGGAATAGTTAGGAATTCTGACCTTCCCTTCCTGCTACTGTGTGTGTGGCTGTTTTTACAACTTCAAAAGTTTTTCAGAAAGGAACCGTTTGCTACTGTTTTTGGCTGTACTCCAGGAAGTTATAAAAAAAAAACCTCCCCTCACCACAAGGGTTAAATGTTAATTGTTGCCTAGAGGCAGAGGAATAAGGTGTAATACTTGCATCAGGCTTCCTCCATCTCTCCGACTGGTCCCCCCCCCAAAGCCTCTTCTTAAGGCACTCCTGTCAACAGTCACACATTGACATCATCAAGTTAGGATCGCGACGGACCACCCACAACATGGAGTGTCAGATTGAAGAGGAGAGTGCCGAAGCATATCTCTACATCTACATCCCATTGGCAGCTGAGAAACCCCATGCGTCGCTGCACCAAATTGGTAAAGCAAAACAAACGACAAACGCACTCAACAATTTGTTACCAGTTATACAGTAAGGTGCACACGAAATGGGCTTTGAACAGCGACAGGCCTGCACCCAATTTGAGACTCTCATAGTTTAGAGTTAGGACCGCACTATAAGAGGTGCCTTGGCGCGGCAGTGCGGCTTACACATCCTTTGCAGAAGACGTGTATCCAAACCTCTGTCATTGTCCTTAGTGGTGAGACAAGTTGTTTTACATGCTAGTTTGTGAGTGTGCCATGATGCCTTTCTATTGTCTCTCTCTCTGTGCCAGCTGTACCCTCCCCCGTCCGTTCTGCCAGTCAGCGCTGGCGGATCGGAGGGGGGAATCCAGCCCCTCCCCTGTCACGGCAAAGAGCCGTGACAGCATAGAGTGGTGAGCAAACGCCGGTGTGCGTTCGCTCACTTCCCGATCTACTGAGCCGACCTGTTTCATTGTCACAGGTCGGCTAGAACTATGAGGTGAGTGAAAAGCATCTCATAGTTCTCCTTCAAATTCCAACTCCACGAAATCTAAAAGCTCCCCTTGCAGTGGGGCTGCCCCCAGATGGCAAGGGTTAGGTGCTTGCTTATACCTAGGGGACAGAAAAAAGCTGCTTTACTTACCTGATCCCTGATCCTACCCGTGCCCTCTCCAGTCCCAGCAGCCTCTTCTCCCCCTTCCCTCCGGCTGTCTAAGGACTGCTTATGTCATCAAGTACAATGCAGGATCCATAGCCCTACATTGTATGTAAGGACTCCTAGGGACAGTCCACATCTGGAGAACAGGAGGATAAAAGCAGAGTTCTGACTGCCGAGGAAGTGGGGATCAGGTAAGTAAAACAGCTTTTTCCTGTCCCCTAGGCATAAGCAAGCAGGTAACCCTTGAAGCAAATATATTTGAAAAGGTTGCATTGGAAAAAGAACAAGAAAGTGTTTATTTTTTTTCAGCAGGTTAGCTTTAGAGATGAACATGATTTTGACCCAGACCCTGCTTGTTCAAAGTTTGGCGATTGGCCGAACAAACTGGCGGTATTTGGACAATTTGCCTGCCCAAACTTCAGGCTTCAATTGAATACCATCTGCGGATCTGGTGATCATTTGGTGGTGGTAGCATTACTGCTGCTAAATGACAAATCCCTGTCCGGCTTCTGTTTGTAAACACACTGGCTGGGAACCCTAGTTGACATCAATTACCAGATATGGTCACAGGCATTTTTGGTCAATGATGTCACCCAGGATTTCCAGACATCATCAAGTGGCGGATCATTGTGATTGATGAGGATCTACATGACTGGATTCACATCAGGGCATATTTTTTTTTATTAAAGAACTTTTTCACGGTGTGTGTGTTGTTATTTTTTTTTTCAGTGGTACATATTAGGGATGCACCGATACCGATACTAGTATCAGTGCCGATGCCGATACTCATACTCGCCCAAATGCTCCGATGCCTAGCCCGATACCTGAGCTTCCGGTATCAGGAAGCCGGGCAGCGAGTCAATACACCAAGTGACGAGGAAGCATGGAGCCGGCTTTCTGGCCAATCAGGAAGCAGGGCTCTGTGCAATGACTCGTTGCCCGGCTTTCTGATTGGTCGAAGTTGACCAATCAGGAAACTGGGCAATGAGTTAAGAGTCACCAAGTGACAAGGGAGCCGGCTCCCTGGCCAATCAGGAAGCCGGGTAGCGTGTAATGACTCGCTGCCTAGCTTCCAGATTGGTCCGGAAGCTGTCCAATCAGAAAGCCGGACGGCGAGTCATTACCTGCCCCCACGGCTTCCTGATTGGCCAGAAAGCCGGCTTCATGGTTCCTCGTCACTTGGTGACGAGGGAGCATGGAGATGGCTTCCCGGCCAATCAGGAAGCTGGCCGCCGCGTAAAGACTCGTTGCCCGGTTTCCTGATTGGCTAACCTCGACCAATCAGAAAGCCAGCATTACACAGCGCCCAGCTTCCTGATTGGCCAGAAAGCCGGCTTCATGGTTCCTCGTCACTTGGTGACGAGGGAGCATGGGAATGGCTTCCATGCTAATCGGGAAGCCGGCTGACGAGTCTTCACACACCGCCCGGCTTTCTAGGTATTCAGGAAGCCAGGTGGCAAGTCATTATACGCCACCTGGCTTCCTTAATGGGACTTCTGGTATCAGTATTCAGTATCGGTGAGTACCGAAGAAAAAAATATTGGTACTCAGTACCGAAAAAACAGTATCGATGCACCACAAGTACATATCCCCCATAGAGGTGCCCAGCTACCCATTCACTTTTTTAACTATAGCTTGAAATTAGCCTTTAAAAATGCCAGAAAAATAAGAGCAAGTTTCAACTCCCATAGACTTCAGTAAGATTTGGCAATATGATTGTAGACTTCCTGCTGGGTTCACTGAACCTTTTGCAAACCCAACTTTCCTTGGTTCACTATACCTAGTGAGCACACAATGCCCTCTTCTACCAGGGCACACACTGTGTGGTTATGTAATAGATAAATCCTATGTTTAGCCATAGTTGTAGATCTATTCGAAATGCAATGGCAATAGATGTGCAATTGTGCCATGTTTGTTGTTAGAATATGTTATACACCCTATTTAAGGCACTTGCATGGGCAGCTTGTGGCCTTTTTGACAGTTCTGATGGGAAGTCACAGACGGAGCTGAGAAGCTCCAGCAAGTGAACCAACAGGATTTGTACTTATATTATAGAAAATGTGGCTTTTATCAAGATTAATGGGTCATACAAAAACAATACTTTCTAGTAATTCTATAGTACATATGCTTTCAAAAACTATATATAGCAGGGGGTTAGTGAGTTTTCAAGTCTCCCCTCCCCTGACTTTCCATCAAGATCAATAACACAAGTATTAGTTCTTCCCCTAATGCCAGGGTGAAAATCAATAGCACAAGTATCAGTACTTCCCTTTATGCCAGGGTGAAGATCAATAACACAACTATCCGTTCCTTCCCTCATGCCATGGTGAAGATCAATAACACAACTATCAGTTCCTCCCCTCATGCCATGGTGAAGATCAATAGCGCAAGTATCAGTCCCTCCCCTTATGCCAGGGTAAAGGTCAATAGCACAAGTATCAGTCCCTACCCTTATGCCAGGGTGAACGTCAATAACACAAGTATCAGCCCCTACCCTTATGCCAGGGTGAAGGTCAATAGCACAAGTATGAGTCCTTCCCCTCTTTCCAGGGTGAAAGTCAATAGCACAGCTATCAGTCCTACCCCTCATTCCAGGGTGAAGGTCAATAGCACAACTACCAGTCCTTCCCATTATGCCAGGATGAAGATCAATAGCACAACTATCAGTCCCTCCCCTTATGCCAGGGTGAAGATCACTAGCACAATTATCAGTCCTTCCAGGGTGAAGATCAATAGCACAACTATCAGTCCTTCCATTCACTCCGTGTTGAAGGTCAATAGCACAACTATCAGTCTCCCCCTTATGCCAAGGTGCTAGGTGTAATCCTGGACTCTGACGTTTCTCTCTGTTACTGTCCAAATCTTGCTGCCTCCAGCTATAATTTCACATTCCCATGTGAATTTGGGAAAATGGAATTACCCCCTTCAATCTGGCCCCCTCTATGCTTACTTTTGGGCAAACGCTTCTTCCCCTCTGCTGATGTACTATCTGCACTAGGTACTGATGTGTAGCACAGCCCTGCGCTCTGTATTCTGAATTTCGCTTGCAAATGGCAAGAAGCACTTCTAAATGAATGCTTGCCATTTGTGAGCGAAATTCAAAATACAGAGGGCAAGAGGCTAAACCTCCCAACTTAAATTGTATAGTAGCTGCATTGTTTCCCCATTATACTGTAAAGCGCTGCACAAACAGTTGGCACTATATAAAACCTAAAAAATAATAATAATAGCATGATTTTTCTTTTGTTGCAGTACCAGCAGCAGCAGACCCAAATACAGCTTTAGTAGCAGAAAGCCCACAGAGATGAAAACCATAACATTTTAATCTAAGATTTGATCAAAAGGATTTTATTGTGAAATCAGTGAAAGTTTCTCATGGCTACTCAGTCTGTGAAATCAGCAGCCACAACAGCGCAGTGACAGTGCTTGTTAGCAGGAAGTGTGCACACGAGTATGGGCAGTGTCCTTCCAGCACTGGAGCCTCTGTCTGACTCTTCTTCCGGGTGAGCTTTCACTTTCTCTTCTTGTTTTCCTCTGCCAGCGATCACTTCCGGAGCAGCGGCCCCCTCCCCTTCCACAGGACTGTGTGGCTGTGAAGCGTCAGACGTTTTCTGAGTGCTGTGTTTTATTGTGGAGGGATCTGGAGGAGACTCAGGAAGGTGAGTACAGTCGTGAGGCGTTTCGCCGCATTCACCCGTCTTCGAATGGATTCCTCTCCCCGCTTTTTTCCTATCTGGGATTGTTGTGATAGTTTTCACACTGCTTTTACCTCACCCTTCTCTAGAAGGGTTATTCGGAGAGCCGGACACTTCGGGCCCCGGGTTAGTGTGTAGTAGAGGGCAGAGGGGTACAGAGGAGTGAGGGGGGCAGCCGTAGGTGGCAGTGTGTGTGAGAGAGGAAGCGGGCTGCTAATGTGGGAGTAGCCATCTTTGTAAGTGTGTCCTCTTCTAATGTGTATGATTATGCAACAGGGAGCGCTGAGCGTGGGCTCCGCAGCCTTCTGTTACGTATGTGACGCTTCCACTTTCTGGGAGCAGGAAGGAGGGGGCGGGCCTTGTTCTGTATTCAGGAGATGGGCCCATAGAGGCAGGACAAGGCCCATGGCTTAGTGCTGTGTCTGGGGATTTAGTGTTAACACTTCGGTGTGGCACTTTAAGTTTTCATTATTTCTTATTGTAGATTTGTACCCCATGCTTTTTTAGTTTGCGCCTGTTGAGAAAGCAAAATTAAATTGGTAGTAAACCTTAAAGCTGAACTCCAGCACACAAACTTTCACTGAAATATATTCCACACTAGTCACAAAGGATAGAAATCCATATGGTATTTGCCAACCCAGATATTTTCTTGTAAAGTTAGCAGTGGCCTTATTACTGGATTGCACATAACCTGATCAGAGCTGTGGGAGGAGCACAGCAGGCCCCACCCACTACTACTGCTTGCTTGCAGAAAAAAGCAAAGGGGGGGGGGGGGGGGGTGAAGAAAAAAATATTGGTACTCAGTACCGAAAAAACAGTATCGATGCACCACAAGTACATATCCCCCATAGAGGTGCCCAGCTACCCATTCACTTTTTTAACTATAGCTTGAAATTAGCCTTTAAAAATGCCAGAAAAATAAGAGCAAGTTTCAACTCCCATAGACTTCAGTAAGATTTGGCAATATGATTGTAGACTTCCTGCTGGGTTCACTGAACCTTTTGCAAACCCAACTTTCCTTGGTTCACTATACCTAGTGAGCACACAATGCCCTCTTCTACCAGGGCACACACTGTGTGGTTATGTAATAGATAAATCCTATGTTTAGCCATAGTTGTAGATCTATTCGAAATGCAATGGCAATAGATGTGCAATTGTGCCATGTTTGTTGTTAGAATATGTTATACACCCTATTTAAGGCACTTGCATGGGCAGCTTGTGGCCTTTTTGACAGTTCTGATGGGAAGTCACAGACGGAGCTGAGAAGCTCCAGCAAGTGAACCAACAGGATTTGTACTTATATTATAGAAAATGTGGCTTTTATCAAGATTAATGGGTCATACAAAAACAATACTTTCTAGTAATTCTATAGTACATATGCTTTCAAAAACTATATATAGCAGGGGGTTAGTGAGTTTTCAAGTCTCCCCTCCCCTGACTTTCCATCAAGATCAATAACACAAGTATTAGTTCTTCCCCTAATGCCAGGGTGAAAATCAATAGCACAAGTATCAGTACTTCCCTTTATGCCAGGGTGAAGATCAATAACACAACTATCCGTTCCTTCCCTCATGCCATGGTGAAGATCAATAACACAACTATCAGTTCCTCCCCTCATGCCATGGTGAAGATCAATAGCGCAAGTATCAGTCCCTCCCCTTATGCCAGGGTAAAGGTCAATAGCACAAGTATCAGTCCCTACCCTTATGCCAGGGTGAACGTCAATAACACAAGTATCAGCCCCTACCCTTATGCCAGGGTGAAGGTCAATAGCACAAGTATGAGTCCTTCCCCTCTTTCCAGGGTGAAAGTCAATAGCACAGCTATCAGTCCTACCCCTCATTCCAGGGTGAAGGTCAATAGCACAACTACCAGTCCTTCCCATTATGCCAGGATGAAGATCAATAGCACAACTATCAGTCCCTCCCCTTATGCCAGGGTGAAGATCACTAGCACAATTATCAGTCCTTCCAGGGTGAAGATCAATAGCACAACTATCAGTCCTTCCATTCACTCCGTGTTGAAGGTCAATAGCACAACTATCAGTCTCCCCCTTATGCCAAGGTGCTAGGTGTAATCCTGGACTCTGACGTTTCTCTCTGTTACTGTCCAAATCTTGCTGCCTCCAGCTATAATTTCACATTCCCATGTGAATTTGGGAAAATGGAATTACCCCCTTCAATCTGGCCCCCTCTATGCTTACTTTTGGGCAAACGCTTCTTCCCCTCTGCTGATGTACTATCTGCACTAGGTACTGATGTGTAGCACAGCCCTGCGCTCTGTATTCTGAATTTCGCTTGCAAATGGCAAGAAGCACTTCTAAATGAATGCTTGCCATTTGTGAGCGAAATTCAAAATACAGAGGGCAAGAGGCTAAACCTCCCAACTTAAATTGTATAGTAGCTGCATTGTTTCCCCATTATACTGTAAAGCGCTGCACAAACAGTTGGCACTATATAAAACCTAAAAAATAATAATAATAGCATGATTTTTCTTTTGTTGCAGTACCAGCAGCAGCAGACCCAAATACAGCTTTAGTAGCAGAAAGCCCACAGAGATGAAAACCATAACATTTTAATCTAAGATTTGATCAAAAGGATTTTATTGTGAAATCAGTGAAAGTTTCTCATGGCTACTCAGTCTGTGAAATCAGCAGCCACAACAGCGCAGTGACAGTGCTTGTTAGCAGGAAGTGTGCACACGAGTATGGGCAGTGTCCTTCCAGCACTGGAGCCTCTGTCTGACTCTTCTTCCGGGTGAGCTTTCACTTTCTCTTCTTGTTTTCCTCTGCCAGCGATCACTTCCGGAGCAGCGGCCCCCTCCCCTTCCACAGGACTGTGTGGCTGTGAAGCGTCAGACGTTTTCTGAGTGCTGTGTTTTATTGTGGAGGGATCTGGAGGAGACTCAGGAAGGTGAGTACAGTCGTGAGGCGTTTCGCCGCATTCACCCGTCTTCGAATGGATTCCTCTCCCCGCTTTTTTCCTATCTGGGATTGTTGTGATAGTTTTCACACTGCTTTTACCTCACCCTTCTCTAGAAGGGTTATTCGGAGAGCCGGACACTTCGGGCCCCGGGTTAGTGTGTAGTAGAGGGCAGAGGGGTACAGAGGAGTGAGGGGGGCAGCCGTAGGTGGCAGTGTGTGTGAGAGAGGAAGCGGGCTGCTAATGTGGGAGTAGCCATCTTTGTAAGTGTGTCCTCTTCTAATGTGTATGATTATGCAACAGGGAGCGCTGAGCGTGGGCTCCGCAGCCTTCTGTTACGTATGTGACGCTTCCACTTTCTGGGAGCAGGAAGGAGGGGGCGGGCCTTGTTCTGTATTCAGGAGATGGGCCCATAGAGGCAGGACAAGGCCCATGGCTTAGTGCTGTGTCTGGGGATTTAGTGTTAACACTTCGGTGTGGCACTTTAAGTTTTCATTATTTCTTATTGTAGATTTGTACCCCATGCTTTTTTAGTTTGCGCCTGTTGAGAAAGCAAAATTAAATTGGTAGTAAACCTTAAAGCTGAACTCCAGCACACAAACTTTCACTGAAATATATTCCACACTAGTCACAAAGGATAGAAATCCATATGGTATTTGCCAACCCAGATATTTTCTTGTAAAGTTAGCAGTGGCCTTATTACTGGATTGCACATAACCTGATCAGAGCTGTGGGAGGAGCACAGCAGGCCCCACCCACTACTACTGCTTGGCGATTAGAAAAGAGAACGGGGGGGGGGGGGGGGGCAGGTATAAGACCAGTCATCCTGCAGTGACTGGTCTTAATTACAGGAAGCTCCTGCACAGATCTGGAAGAAATACTCAAAGCACACCAAGGCTCAAGTAAGAACACACATGTCTCTTATATTTTATTCAATATTTGGTGCCTGGATTAAAGAACAACTGGAGTCATTTTTTTCCTCCCATTTTGGATAGCGTAAGGGAGGGTTATCACCCCTGTCAGGTATTCCTCCAGGCGTCCTGGACTTGGAAACCGGCACTCGCATACATCAGTGTACAACCACTGTCGGGAACCATGTCAGTTCCTTCATCAAGCAAGCAAAGTGTTCCAAAATGTGGTTTTAGACTGTGATGTAACCTTCCAAATTCAATCTAGACAGGGTTCATGTCGGTCAGGAGTGTGATGGGACTTTCATGTATTTGGACTTGGAAACAGCGCTGGAGATAATCTATGACGTCACCTTACTGTAAAGAGCTGTATACAGCGATAGAAGCAAAAACAGGCCAAAAAATACTGCATAGGTGCTGGCAGGACTGAGATACAACATATATTACGGAGGTGAGAGTATCCTGGAGTGGAGCTTCAACTGGATGACATTTAATTTTTTTTAAAGCACTGTATATCATAAACAATTGCAATTGGTTTTTATTGTGTTTTTTTTTTAAAGCCCAGTTGTTAATTGTCTTGGATAAAATAGGGAAGGATTAGAAACCTTGTCAGATTTTGATTGCTGTCTGTGTTCCCATTGGTGACATTCAGCCTATTTGTCCTGGTAAGCATCGTCACAAAGACTGAAAGTGTGGAAAATAAATTCATGACCAGGACAGCAATAGAGGGGACGTATTCCATGGTGGATGCTTGGTTGCAGGGACATCTAAGAGGCATTTCCTCTCACTTTAGAAGGGTGAATCAAATCCATTTGTAAAAAATGGGACTTTTCAGATGTCCAAATGTATATGCACACAACAGTTTTTGTTATATAAATGTATTTATTCACACATAAGGTAAAAAGCCATATACATATAAAAAAAATCCACGTAGTGAGAGATGCATCACTAAGAACATGAACGGACCATGTAGGGCTGCAACCAACATAATAATCGATTTATGACAGTAGTTGTCAACTATTCTCATTGATTAGTTGGTTGGGTCCCCTAGCTCTCTCCTCCAAGCAGTGGGCTGGTGCAATAGCCAGCCTGTTATTTGCTATTGCAATTTTAAATGGCCAATAGCAGGCTGGCTAATGCACCAGCCCACTACCTGCTGTATTTACATTCAGCTGCCGTCTGCAGAATCTTGCCACTGGCAGCTGTCATTCCCTGCCTGAAGCTGTTCAAGCGCCATGTGCGCACAATACAATTATTTAAAAAAAAATAATAATTATAAAACGTTTCGGCCTGACAAATTCTGCTGTGGGAGGTGCGTTGCAGTGCCATTTAATTTCAATGGCACCCCAAATGCGCCTCCCTCCACAGTGATCGCCCGCTCTGGAATGCATGGTACCCTAATGCTTTGTGTTCCAGTGCAGTGTGATTGCAAAAACTGTGCATGCAATTTTATTCTGAAGTAAGCTTTGTTTGTAACGCTGCATTTGTGTATTTTATTTTACATTAAGGATGGTATTTATTAGATTTTTTTTTTTATCCGATTAATCAAAAAAATAATCGGCCAACTAAACGATTATGAAAATAATCATTAGTTGCAGCCCTATGACCATGATGATGTGTATATTATATTACATTGGCCTACGATTGCACTACATGAAGTGTCTCTCACACCATTTATTGCAAATGTTACCAACTTATGTATTGATGACCTTGCAGGTCTAGTAATTTTGTCTTTGACTCTTTGTGTATATATACAAGGGAGCAATTGCAGGCCTATGTAATATAATATACACATGATCATGGTCCGTTTGTGTTCCTAGTGATAAATGGGAACATAAACGGGCACTTACCGGTATGTCTTTTTAACATATGTATTAATAAATGTATTGCGTTTGCCACAACAAAAATTGTTTTGTGCATATAACTTTTGGACACCTGAAAAGTCCAATATTTTTTTTATGCTATTGGATTTTTTCATTCATCCTTCTTTAGTCTATCTGGAATGTGGTGTCTGTTTATTTGCTTTATCTATGGTGCAGGTCCACATAGATTCTCTCACTTCTTGTTGTGTCTACAGGACTGGAGGACAAGGGAATTCTCTCTTATAGGGCACAGACAAGGAAAAAACCTGACTTGGCTATTAATCCTTCTAAAGTCTAAAAGACAAAGTTTCATTTTAGTTTTGGATAGAAACGCTTTAATAAAAATATTTGTTTTCACATTACCTTTCCTCCTTCTATTACATCTCAGGGATGCTGATTGCAGACACTTTTTGTCTACTTGCATACACTGGTTGCATGACCAATGCATGACATTTCTCTGGGAAGGTTTCTTAAAGGTGACAACAGTGGACCAAGGCTGAAACGGCCACACGTAGCTTCTATTGGAAGCTTAGGTGACAGTACAGGGGCACAGCTGAGAGGTGGGGACAGACCTTTGTCTCCCTATAACAGAAGAGCCTGAACTTAGTCATTTATGGCAGGATAACCAGGTATTATTTTATTCAAAGCTGCAGATTTATTTAAAATTACTTTTGAAATAACTTTAAAGTTGGAAAGCTTACGGTTATGTAAGATATTTTAGTAATCGGGTTTACATATACTTGAAATTTACATTAAAGTAGCACTAAAATCAGGAGTTAAATCTTAAAAATAAATTCAAGTAGCTTAACTATTAACAAAAATGTATCACTTGGCTGTAGATCCTAAAATCATCTCTGAATTGGTGCTGACACTGTCCTTCCTTCTGGCGGGTGGCTACTTTTCTTCCCCATGGTTCCTGTGTGTGTTGTAAAGTAGCCACCGATCCAAGCTTGCTCTTGTGATGGATTACAATCTCACGTTTAATTTACTAATTTGTATTAAGATTGTAGTCCATCGCAGGTGCAAGCAAGGAACAGTCCATTGCGAGCTTGGAGTGGTGACTACTTTACAACACACACAGGGACCATGGGGAAGAAAAGTAGCCATCCTCCAGAAGGAAGGACAGTGTCAGCACCAATTCAGAGATGATTTGAGGGTCTACAGCTGAGTAATGCACAAATAAGATACATTTTTGTTTATAGTTCAGGTATTTGAATGTATTATTAAGGTTTAACTCCGGAAGTTTAGTGTCCCTCTAATACTCCCTTTTAAAAACCCCTTTAAATACTCATCCAAACTTGTGTTTTATAATAGGTATAGTAACCCCAACTTAATTGCCATTGGCACTTTCCTCTTTTCTGAACTAAAACTAATAGTAGCATTACACTGGAGAGATGCTATAACTTTGTTATCCCACAGAAAGAGCAATTTAAATATCATTCTAAGAAAAAATAGGAGAAATCAATGTGAATGAAACATTTGCTTGTAGCAAATATTGACTTTCTGCTTGTGGATAAATTGGCCAATTTCTAATAGGAATTCAATCTATGGGGTCTATATGAAAAAAAAAAAATGTGTGTATCCTATTCGTCCAGCAAACCTGCATTCTACTCTTGTTCTGTTAATAAGCTGATGTGAGAATGGGGCAAAAACAAATGTTCTTAGTGTAATTTCTCTCTTCTGTAATTTCTCTTCTGGTTGAAGTTTTCCAATAGATGTAGTCCACTAGATGGAGCTGAGAATCATAAGAAATAAATGCGTGTTGGTAATGAGACACAATGTTACAGTTCAAGAGACTGCTTAATGATAAGCATTTAAATGAGCATTTAAATGTAACCGTTGATACTCTAGGAAGTAGCAATGGTTACATAAACATACAAATTCATAGTTAGATAATGCTGTGCGTATGGCCAGATTGACATGTATTTATTTCCTGTGATCCTCAGCTCCATCTAGTCATAATTATTTTCCCCATTCATTCTGTATAAATGAACCTATTGAAGAACATGCAACCAGAAGAAAAAGTACACCAAGAATATTTACAAACATGACACGAAAAACTTTTATTATTGACTAAATTCAAGCGGCAATCCAGCTAAAAGGGATCTTTTAGTTATAGGCACAGCTTTTTCACTCGCTACTTGCGAGTTTTGGGGTTCCAACCAATAATATATGTTCCAGCACCTCCTGTTTCATTGTGTATAATGTAGAATAAAAACATCTAACAAAAAATACTTGAGAGATATAAGAAACAACTTGGGGGCGGGAGGTTTAACTCTGCATCTTTCAAATTTGACATCTTGACTCTCAAAAGTACAGAAATGTATAAGAACGGACTTTACTATAATTGCTGAAAATTAATTCTGATTAAACGTGACAATCTTGAAAGCAATGATCAATATAAGAAATATAAAAAAACGGCAAAAGTGGGCTTTTAAAATTTACCCTCAAAAAATAACAAGCACACTCCCTCAGACTTGTGGGTTTTTACTAGGGATGCACCGATACCGAGTACTTGCCCAATTGCTCCGGATACTGGCACTTCTGGTATCAGGAAGTCATTGCACGACACCTGGCTTCCTGATTGGCCAGGGAGCCGGCTTTCTGCTCCCTCATGACGAGGGAGCATGGAGACGGATTCCTGGCTAATATCTGGAAGCCGGGCGGTAAGTCATTACATGCCACCAGGCTTCCTTGATAGAGCGTACGGTATTCGGTATTAGCGAGTACTGGTTAAAAAAATATATATATCGTTGCCCGATAGCGAAAAAACGCTATCGGTGCATCCCTAGTTTTTACTAATGTGAACCTTACCATTCTGGATTTAGTTACTTTTGTTCTTGATAATTAGTTGTGTGAATCCAGTTAAGCCAAGGCCCTACAAAAGTGCGCGGAGCGTAAGTTTTGCCCTGGCTTGGCTGAACTCCAGCGAATTGGGATCGCTCCATGGACATAACTACTGCAAGCTTTGGGTGTTTTAGCTTCTTCTGTTGTATACTCAATATATGTAATATAAAATACATATAGCTAATCCAACATCAAGAGTCCGTAATCCTGACAATGGCCAGAGCATGTTTACAGACCCAGGAACTTAAGTGCTGAGATCCCGCCAAGGTCCCCAAGGGATAGAAGAAATTGACATGTGGTTTAACTCTCCGGCATCTACAAAAAAAGAAATATTGTTTTTTCTGTGGACTGGTCCTTTAAATACATTATGGTGTGTGTTCACAGCATGATACAGTATCCTGGGGACATGACGTGCTCAGGGTAGGCCCAGTTGCTTGCTATTATGTTGTGGAGGTGGGTGTTCATATTTAATTGCATATCTGTAGAGTTTGTTTCCCCCTTGGGTGATTTTGTAGTATGACAGCTGCTTTTGTAGTCACTTGGGATAGTTCTATGTGTTTTCAGATCTCTCTACCTTTTCCTTATCATACTTCATTTATTCATCTCTGTGTGTGAGCACACACCACAGTACAGATAGATTGCACAGTACGGCAGAACTATCAGAAATTGTACTGCATTGATAAACAGATGTTCAGGGTTTAATCAAGGGGAAACAAGGAAAGGAGGAAGTTGTCGGGTTTTTTTTAGCGCACATTCATATCTGAGATGCTTTCATTTTCTAAGCTTTACTGAAGAACAGCTCGTCATAGGCTGCTGCTGCTGCTTTGATTAACCCTTTCGCTGCCAAGCCCTCCGGAACATTTTTCAAATCAGCTGGCCAAGCCATTTTTGAATTTTCTGCAATTTTTTCCTATTGATTTGATTTTCAACTGCTGCGTTGCTAGCGTTTGTAAAAGACCCCCCAAACCATATATTTTCTGAAAGCGCAGGCCCGGTAGAATAAAAAGATGGTGATACTAAATTTGTAGGCCCTGCGATAATTGCGCAAATGTTTCTCAAATTAATATTAAACCGATAAAAATACACAATTCAATTGATAAAACACACTAAAATCAGTATCAGCGCACAAAAAAAAATAATTTTCTGACTAAATCTAAAAGATAAAACTGTATTGAGTTAATAAATAACAAATATTTGCAAATTTGAAATTGCGCCTTTTTGCGAAAAGGTAAAAAAATTACGGTACGCAAAACTGTAAATAAGCAACTTATGTTAAAAAAAAATTTCACGCTGTGTTGGTGTTTGTGTTGTGATAAAATGATACAGGCGTATATTTATTGCAACACAAAGATCACAACGCATGGCAATGCGTCACAAAGCTTTGCCATGCGCTGCCACAGTTAATTTAATTTTTTGTAAAGAAAAAAAATAAATAAAAAAGATCATGCACTGCGATGCGTTCTAACAACGCACTGCAGCGCATGTGCATGGTGTGCACCACAATATGTGTGTGTTATGTGGGGGGAGGGAGGGGTTGTGCTTTTTTTTATTATTTTTTTTGTACACATTTTTTTATTTTATTTTTTTTTTACATTTTTATTTTTTTTATTTTTTTTTTTTTTACATTTTCTATTTATTTTTTAATAATTTTTTATTTTTATTTTTTTACTGTTGGGGGGGCTGCGGCGAAATATCTGGGGTCTAAATAGACCCCTGACATTTCCCTTTTGAAATAGAAAAAGAAATTGAGGACATAAGTCCTCAATTTCTTTTTCTGCAGCCCCAGCACTCAATGAATGAGAAGCCTCAGTACAGAGGCTTCTCATTCATTCACAAACTAATGATAGTAAAAAAAACTATCATTAGTTTCTGAATGGGGAGGAGCCTCTGTAGTGAGTGCTAGTCCCCATTCATAAATTCTTGAATGAACAGGCTGAGATGTAGATCGCAGCCTGTTCATTCATAACTGGGGGCACATAGTACTATGTGTCCCCAGTTATTTACAAACACCGGAGTGATCAGACGATCACTCCGGTGTTTGCTCTGCACAGAGGGATCGTTAAATATCATTGATATTTAACGATCCCCCGCTCGGCCACGCTACACAGAGCCGCTGTCATCCAAAAACTGACAGGATGACAGCGGCTCAGAACAGAAGACGCTCAGCCATCAGATGGCTCCAGGGAGGGGTGAGAGACT
>NW_017306294.1:1661673-1682140 GCF_000935625.1 Nanorana parkeri | reverse complement strand
GGGGGGGGGCGCCCGGTATTTTTGATAATAGCGGTCATCAGCGGCTTCTGAGCCGCTGATGACGGCTATTAATTTAAAGGGGACAGTCTGCTGAACAGTTATACTATAAGCTGATGGTCGCTAAAGCGACCATCAGCTTATAGTAGAACTGTAAATGCCAGGTCCGTATGGCATACTGACCTGGCCAGCTGGAAGCACTTTTGTAGGTCCGTATGCCATACGTCCTTGGCAGCGAAAGGGTTAAAGGAAATGTTTACAGAGGATGTATGTGTGGTATACATAAACTGCTCAAAAAAATTAAAGGAACACTTTGACAACACATCAGATCTCAATGGGGAAAAATATCATGCTGGATATCGTATACTGGACTGGATAATGTGTAAGAAACGAAAGGATGCCACATCATTTGATGAAATATTATCAACCTACAGGGGGCTGAATTCAAAGACACCTCAAAAATCAAAGTGAACAAATGATGCAGCAGGCTAGTCCATTGTGCTGAAATTTAATTGGAGCAACTCAAAATGGTACTCATTCATTTGTATGGATGCCTGACAATGTCGGGCCATGCTCCTAATGAGACGACGGATGGTGTCCTGGCGTATCTCCTCCCCAGATCTGGACCAGGGCATCACTGAGCTCCTGTACAGAGGTCTGAACAAAACAGTGCTTGCAGCATTTTGTTTGGACCGGACCGCAGGCATAATGTGCCTTGCGATCGCATTGCGGCCGGAGGGCGTGGTTACGGTGCCATTCACTTCAATAGCCACGCCCCCTCCTGCCCCACAAAAAAGTGAGCCGGCCGCAATGCCGAGCAGTGCGTTCTGGTCAGAATCGTGCCGGAACGCACTGCATCTAGTGTGAACGAGGCCTAAAACCATTCCTGTTTTGGAGGTCATCTTATTGTTGCCCATCTAGTGCACCTGTTACTAATTTCATTAACACCAAAAGCAGCTGAAACGGATTAACAACCCCCTCTGCTACTTAACTGATCTGATCAATATCCCAGTTTCATTGACTTGATGCTATACTCTGATTTTTTTTGAGCAGTGTATATATAGCCTGCCATTATGAATTTCTCCTTCTGAAAATTCAGTACTGAATCACTGACCAGCAACAAGCCTGCAGATTGGGAATTCTGACTTCTTTCCTTTTCTTAGTCAGGTGGGTTGAATTACTAAAGGTTCAATTTGCAGGGGCAGTTTACCATAAAGAACTGTGGACAACTCAAAACGTAACCCTTGCAGTGGGGCTACCCCTGCGATGCAAGGGTTAAGTGCTTGCTTTGCCTAGGAAGCTAAAAAACAACAAAGGTATACTCACCAGAACCATGATCCCAGCTGGTTCCTACACCACTCCCTTCAGCCTGTCTCCTCCTCCGCTCCAGCAATGCAATTTCTCTTGGTGTCCTCACATCCAATACACTGTATAGAATGAGATGACTGGAGGACCTTAGACCGCTGGGGCCCAGGGGGTGCGCGGCTGAAGGCATTGGTCTTAGAGCGATCCGGGATCATGATTCAGGTGAGTATATATCTGTTATTTCTAGGAATGCTCCTCCCTGTCTCCTCCTTCACACTAGCGTGGGGGTGGGGCTTCGACTGGCAGGGCGGGACATGCTAGGGGCAAGGCTGGGGAGTGCCTCACCACAGGTACCGCACGTCACTGGGGTGGACAGATTAATATGGAATTCAGAAGCCAATCTGTCTAATCTAGGAGTCAGCAGAAGCAAGTTGTCTCCATTGATGACAACTAGAGGAAACCTCAAAAGTTAGGCGCAAGCTGTGATTTTTAAAGAGGAACTCCAGTTATTTTAAACATTAACTCTTGCAGTGGGGCTACCCCCACACTGCAAGGCTTAACTGCTCGTTTTGGTCTAGAGGTCAGCATTCAGAAGTTATACTCACCTGATGCTGTGGTGGTGAGCACTCAACACTATTCCCCTCTGCTCCAGCTATGGTATACCCCTCGTTGTCCTCACATCTCATGGAGGAGAATGGGCCTGTATTAGACATGATGGCATCAGTGGGGCTTAGACTGCCAGAGCCCAGGGGGGAGGCTGTGGGGAGCAGTCTAGCAGCCAGACAGGATCAGGTAACATTATACACACACCAGATTATTATGACCACCCCATCAGTACTTTGTTGGGCTGCCTCGTGACTCCACGAGATGTTGAAAGGTGATGCGAGGAATCTGACACCATGCCTGATGAATAGCACTGTCCAGTTCTGTGAGATTTGATGGTTGTGGAACCAGCTGCCTGATGGCTCTTTCAACTTCGTCCCACAAATGCTCAATTGGATTGAGATCTGGTGATTTGTGGGGGCCTCCTTAGCAAGGTAAAGTCTCTCTCATGTTCTTGAAACCACTACTGCACAATACGAGCACCGTGGCATGGCGCATTGTCTTGTTGGAAGAAGCCATCTCCATTGGGATACGCCATAAACATGATAGGATGAACTTGATCAGCAACGATACTTTGGTATGTTGTGCTATTCAGACGTTGTTCCACACCAATTAAAGGGCCCAACTCATGCCAGGAAAACATGCCCCAAACCATAACACTGCCCCCACCAGCTTGAAGGGTGCTACTCATGCATGTGGGGTGCATGCTTTCATGCTGTTCCCGCCAAATTCTCACTCTGCCATCTGCATGATGCAACTGGAAACGTGATTCATCGGACCACATTACTTTTTTCCAAGTCAGGCCGAACAGGCCTTTGGCTTCCATATCCCATACGATGCAGTTTACGGCGAACAGTGCGTTCAGAGATCATTTGAGAGGATCCTTGATTAAGATCTGCAGTCATTTGATGCACTGTTGTCTTGTACCAGTCTTGCCACTCTCCGTTCTGCCCTAACATTGACTAGTCGCTGACGGCCACAATTCGCACATTCTATATAATATAATATAATTTTGAGCACCTAGATCAAAACAAGCAGTTAACCCTTACAGGGGGGGACCGCACTTCAAGGGTTACTTTTTTCAATTCCTGGAGTTCCTCTTTAGGGAGCATTGACCAGGCCTGGTCTTCGTATTTCTCTCAGGTTACCTTTTAAACTCCCTCAAACTGTATGTCATAAAACAGAAAATGGTGGTTTTGGCTACACTCTGTTCTAATAATATCGCTGTTACCACTGTGACCCTTCTGATTGTTTGTTTTCTTTTGTATTATTGCTTTTGTTTTTTTAAGAAATAGAACTTATGTAGCAGAAGCCAGAATTTATTTTAATGTGTGAATGCAGTTTGTGGTTAGTAAAAGCAAGACTATGTGAAAACCGTCCTCCATTTTCTATAGATTGAGCATGTTGGACTGCAGTGCTGATGCAGACACGTTGATACACGTAATTATGTAGCATCTGTCTTTTACGAGTAGAAAATTCTTCTACTTGCTTCATTTGTGTGCTTGGAAATACAGTATCTAATATATATATATTTTTTTTTTATTTTTTTATTTTATTACACACAGTACATATAAACATCTGAAAAATAAGATCTGCTCTATTGACTGCAGACAAAAGAACTCCAGGAGGATGAAATACTCTGTCTGTCTATTCTGCTGTAAAGTTTAATCAGATTTTGATTATCGTACAGTTCCCTTGTTTTATTATTTGATGCTGAAATTACTAAATGCAACTGAGTATAGGGGACTCTATAATTACTGTAGGCTGTATGAGTGCTTTTTAACTGTAGATATGTATGTACACTTAAAGCTGAACTCTGGAATAATAAGCAAATCTTGTCTATTGTATCCTTACATAAATCTTGGTGAGCTTTTTGTATTTCTTCCAGATCTGTGCAGTTATCCAGTTGAAACTTTTCCTCTGTGCAGGAGCTTCCTGTAAGGCTGGGCGTACGATCTGCTTATCTTGGACAGGCAGATTGTACTTGCGATGATCGCAAGCCCGCCCTGCTGAGCGGCGGGCTTCCGATGAACGCAATGCTGAACGGGCAGTGTGCGCTTGCGCACACCGCTCCGTCCGGCTTTTATCTTACGAACATGCTACACACCCGCCGAAATTCGTACGATTCTCGGCAGGTTTTCGAACATGTTCCTAAGATAAAAGTTGTGTGACCTTACAGTAGCAGAGGTCGCATGGCTCCCACACACCTTCCGATAATCGTACGATCGCGGGATTTCCAGCGATTTATCGTAAGATGTGTGGGCACCTTAATACAGGCCAGTCACTGCTGCTCTCTTCCTTGTGCATGTGGATTGGTCTTGTATGCGCAACTTCCCATCCCCTACCCCAGAGTTTTCTGTGGGCAGCTTGTAGTTTGTGTCCTGAGTTTAGCTTTAATCACAGGAGAATAAAAGATGGATTTGCATGACTGCCCACCACAGAGCCAGATTAAGACCAAATGGGGCCCTATGCAAAGTAGCAGCTTTGCACCCCCCTACAGTATGGAGTATATAATGGGATGCTACAAGTTATCTGGACGGCTGTACAAAACAAGCACAGGCTCACCCACTCTACATTCAGCCCTGCTTGCCTGCAGAAGGGCTAGATGTAGAAATAAACCACCTGCCCGGCATCCGGTACTGCCTTTACCGGGCTTCGGGGGATAGGAATGCTGCACCCCTGAAAAGAGCAGCCCCAGCATTCGAGCGTCCACCGCCCTACCTGCAATAAGAGCAACTTGGCGGGTGGGAGGAGATAGCTGGGAGCAGCTGCCGGGAAGGACAGGTGCCAAGCAGCTGCCGGGAAGGACAGGTGCCAAGCAGCTGCCGGGAAGGACAGGGGCCCAGTAGCTTGCTACCCGGCCGTACGCTCACCTCAATTGCAGGTCCGTAGGGGTGCGGTTTTTCTGGCCGGGACGCATACAGGATCCATTCTGGCGGCATATGAATATGCTCACCCGCACCCCTACGGACCTGCAATTGAGGTGAGCGTAGGGGGCGTAGCCCCATAGAGAAGGACGGTGGCTGCGTACTAATCACACGCAGCACCTGTCCTTCCCAGCAGCTGCTTGGCACAGCACCGCTTGCAGCACGGAACTGTACATACAGGCCGATTCGTGTGTGAATGGGGCCTAAGGATACATGGCACTCGCATATAAATTGTAGATCGTTGTGTAATCTTTCATGAAAATTATGAATTAAGGCTTGCACTAAGATCTTTAATTGATAAAGGAGTGCCACGTTTCCTCATAGTTGGTGTATTTTGTGGCTACTTGCGAGCTGGCGTGTGGACCGACCTGGAGCAGCACCTAATACATGTGCTTTGGAAGCTGATGGTTTTGTCTACATTTTATACCGGAGAACTTGCACTTCCTCTATTAAAAATAGTAGCTGGTTTAGGGTGGTTTAAGCCTACTACATTTTCAGCTAAGGGAGTGGAAAGTTATTGTAAAAAATAAGTAAAATGTCAAACTGTCAAAACTGACATGCATGTTGTTTTTCATTTGACTTTCTTTTGCTACTAATATTGATTGAAATTGATTAAGGATGTATTCTGGATTGAACAATGTTCTCCCTTTTTCAGTCGGTGGAGGTGTCCAGCAAGGATATCTATGCAGTCAAGGCAGTCTGGTAAATCACACGCCAGTTAATGAAGAGGTAAGTTCTCCAGCTGAAGAATACGCATTTTCTACTCCCTCTGCTCTCCAAGATGTTCTGATAACATACAAAAAAAATAATAAAGTCACGGGCACTCCAAATTATCAAGTCAATAAGGTTTTATTGACCCAAGTGACCCAACACCTCCTAGCAATGTTTCAGGACCATGCGGCCCCTTCCTCAGGCAAACGTTGCTAGAGGTGTTATCACTTGGGTTAATAAACTTATTGACTTGATCATTTGGAGTGCCGGTGACTTTATTTTTTTTGTACGTTTTGCTGGAGGCATCCGTTGTTGCTGCTGCACCCGCCCTGATACATTGGGCATTTTCCGGTCAGGAGTGCGATGGGTTATATGGACTTTTGATTGTTCTGCTAACATAGTCCTAGGTGCTGTTTTCACTTCAGCAGCCATTACTTTACTGGAAATATGTAGTTATCCTCTGTTGTTCTGGAGGAAGGTCGTGTTACTGTGTTTTGCAGCTCTTCAATAAAGTAAATGGCTATTGGAACGTGCAGGCACGCCTGTAAGTCCTAAATGCATGTTATTTCCTTTGCCCTCTTTGCTTTCAGTAGAGATTCCAAAGGAAATTATCAATAGACCATTTTTTTTTTCTTATCGTGGCGATTTAAAGCACCAGTCCAGGGGGTCTTAAGCTGGCCATACACCTATAGATTATCTGGAGATTTTCTATGGTTAGATGGAAAAAGTGCAACAGATTCCTCCCATCTACGCTAAACTGTGTGGATGGAGTAATCTCCCACTGGGCCAAGCTTCAGTATCTTTCTGGTCGGCCCCGCTGGTTGTCAAAATACCTGAACAATCTGATTGGTTCCGGCATTGTTCAGGTGTTTTGAGAGCCAGCGTGGCCGACTTGCAAGGTAGTGAAGCTTTGCCCAGCAGGAGATTCCTCCATCTACACAGTTTAGCGTAGATGGAGGAATCTGTTGCACTTTTTCCATCTAACCATAGAAAATCTCCAGATAATCTATAGGTTTATGGCCAGCTTTAGAGTGGAAGTCCAAAATGGCAAAAAGGGAGAGAAAAAAAGAGACGAAAAAGGGAGAAACAGGAGAAAGTTTTACAAAATTTCCAGCACATGTTATGAATTTTGCACTGGGTAAGTCAACTGCAGGGATAGGCAATCTTGGCACTCCCTGCTGTGGTGAATCTACAAGTCCCATGAGGCATTGCAAAACGCTGACTCCCAACGGCAGAGACATGATGGGAGTTGTAGTTTCAGCACAGCTGGAATGCCGAGGTTGACTACATCTGTCGTACTGGGTCCCATGTATTTTTTATTTTCCTGGAGTAGGTGATTTTTTATATAGGGACAATACCATTTTGTTGCTGAGTAACTCAAAATAGGCATTTGAAATTGAATATAGTAATCTTTTCTTTCCCCCAGATAAATAAAAAAATATGCTGAATGTTAACATGATCTTAAAGTAAACGTGATGTAAGACGTGTGAAGACTGCCATTGCCTGCCTCTCTTTTTTTGAAAATGCTGGTTTCCTGACTTTAATGCTTGTATAATAACCTGTATTTTGTGTTTCTTACCCGGAACAAATATGCAGATCAGGTGTTCTGACTTCATTTGTTGTAGCGATGCACTGAAATGACATGTTCAGACTGAAATAAAAACCTTTGTCTGGTTAAAACCGAAAATTACCTTTTTTTTCCCCCAACCTTACGGACGTCCGACTTACGGACAATCCGTACTTATTAACCCGTGTCCATAGTTTTCCTAAATGTACCGACAGCTGCAGCGGCCTGTGTCCCTTCAAATCCCTGCTGCTCTCTGCGCATCTGTTTTGCAGAGGCAGCGGGGACATGCTGCATACCTAGCTGCCCCCTGTACCTTCGATGTCCCAGCGTCCTCTTCCCTCCGCTGATGTCCCAGCTGTCTGTCTTCTCCTCTTCCCCGGTCCGGCCGATCCCAGCATTAAAATAAAATTGGAAAAAAAAAAGATTAAAGACAAAACAATTATTTTTTAAAAAAAGGGAAAAAAAGTTAATTAAAAATGCAAAAAAAAAATAAAGTGTATAAATTAAAAATAGAAAAAAACTTTTTTTGGTGTGCCATTTTGAATAAAAATGTTTTAAAATTATATCATCTTCTGAACAGACAGCAAAACAAACGTGACCCTTCCCTATGCTATCCAAAATGAAAAAAATATTTTTTTTGGCTGGAATTGCATACAAATTCTGAAGTGTGGAATTTGGAGTGTTCCGACTTACATACAAATTCAACTTAAAGTGACATTAAACCCTCAGATTTTTTAACATAAACCAATACTGTAATGTGTGCCTTACTGTAATCCATGGTTGTTTCCCTTCTCTTTGCTGCTCTTCCTTTTAAATCCTCATGTCTTCTCATGCTTGGGGAGAACTTCCCTTTTCAGCTCAGGGCCTCTTCCTGTAGTGCTGGCTCAGGTTGTGAACCTGCACACAGACACCGTGTATCCATTCCTGAGACAAGGCAGTCTGCTGCAAAACAGAAGTTCTGCCCAGCATGAGAACAGATACAGATTTAAAAGGAAGAGCAGCAAAGAGAAGGGAAACTACCATGGATTACAGTAAGGCACACATTACACTATTGTTTTATGTCAAAAAATCTGAGGGTTTAATGTCACTTTTTAAGTACAAACCTAAAGTCCCTATCTTGCATGTAACCCGGGGACTGCCTGTATTATATTTTAATTATTTTATTTATGTATTTTTTTATTTTACTGTTGGGGGCTTTGGAGAAATATCACGTATCTAAACAGACACCTGATATTTCCCTTTTTAAAATAGAAAAAGAGATTTGAGGACACAGAGTCCTTTAATCTCTTTTTTTTTTTCTTCAGTACCTGTTATGAATGACCAAGAAGCCTCCATACTGAGTGCTCCTTTCCATTCATAAACTGTGGAGATAGTATCAGTTGTGATGTCCACAATCATGAATAAATGAACAGGTAGTTATGTGCAGCTCTTCTGTTCATTCATAACTGGGGACACAGTAAGCTTACTATGTCCTCCCTTATTTACAACACTCAGTGATCAGTAGTGATCACTGAGTGTTTGTACTCTGCTTTCCATCCCGACTGCTCCTCCTGTCACAGGAGGTGGCAGCTTCTGAGAGCTGTCTCGTCCCCGCACCACCTTGTTCGGCCTACTGACTGCTTCTCTCCTCCCGCTGGACACTGAGCCGTGTCATCTTCGATCCCCACTGCCTCTGCCGACCATAGGCGGGTGAGAGCAGCGGGTATCAGAGGGGACATAGACTGGTGCCGAGTGGGGAGGAGAGATGCTAGGGATGCTCTGCATTTTTGGACAATTTTGGTGCACCCCTAATTTGTTGCATACTTCTTCCAGAACAATAGTTCAGAAATTGTTTATTTTAGACAATAAACTTTACATACAAACGTCTGATATTTTTAGAATTTTACCCTCTGTACTTCTCTCAGCACAGGTTTCCTTTAAAGGAAAACTTCAGGTGAACAGCTGAATACACATACATGTTTACTAGGTTACCTGCCAAAGTTTTTATAATTATATTTAACTAGCTATGTGATGTACTCTTGCTACATTGCATAGCCAGCAGGTGGTAAACATATTTCCTGTTTTAGGATTGCAGATTCTAGTGTCATCTCACTGCTTCCTGCTTGCTCATTGGACAATGACTCCCCATCCTCTTCTGTCCAGTGGGTTGTCAGGTGACCTGGGAAGCAGTAAAGCTGAACCAGGAATTAGTGAAGTGATCTTCAGTAGCAAAATCTCCAGCGGATAAAACTTTTCACTGTTAACTGTATGATTTGATAGAACAGTATCTCCAGTAGGCCTCATGAATTGGCCATGCAAAATGCTTCATATTTATGTAGACAGCTGACAGAAATCTGCTTTGCATTGCAGATGTTAGTTTAGGACTTGTTAATGCATCCTTGCCTGCATCCAACAGCAGGCATCACCTAAGTAGCTTTGTAATGCAAATGTCGGTGAAAATATGTTTGCTATTGAGGGTTACATTTTGCTAAGTACTCTTTTTAAGTCTAACATACAGATTTATATGATCTCTTCCTCTACTTAATACTCACGCCATGCTTGGTATTGGCCCGTGTAATTTATGAATCTTAGTCATTTTTTAGGCACCTGTAGTTAGTTTGTAGTTAGCTATGGCACGTTAGTTGTACTAATAGATTACTGTTTTGTATATCTTTCAGTCTTGAGCATACGGATAACACAATGGCAGTCGTCTACAGCCAAGGCCAAACCTCCATTATATAACTGCCTCCTTTTGAATGACATAGATGTAACATGCCAGTATTACAAGACCCTGATATGTAAGCAATTACTTGCTTGGAATTTCTCTTACACAAGAGGAACATTTAGTTTTTATAAAGACTTGCATAGCAGACGGATACATTTATATATAGCATTTGTCTATTTGTTCATGAATAGCAACCCCTGAAGCAAGACTTTCTTTAGGCCTTCTAAAAAAACATAGTGGAGGTGTTGCCTCTAATGAGTAATATCCCGGATCTCAGTTAGAAACTGGTTACCATAGGCAAGTTCTATATTTTTTTCTATCAGCACATGCAAGTATTTCTGCCAGTGCCTTCGCTGCTTTGTACTTTCTATTAGTATGTAATGCAGTAACTGTCATTTGTAATTTCATCGTCGACATAATTATGTTTTACGATTAGTTATTTTTTGTCTTTTTAACCAGGCTCCAGTTGAACAGTCCAGGTATAGTGCATATTTTTATATCTATATTGATATAGTGCAACTGTTTTTGTACATTTTTACTTTTTTAATATTTTCTCTCCTTTTTAAAGAGCTTTATAATGCATGGAAAGGACAGTTATATATTCAGGAACATCTGGCATGCGATATTAAGTTCAAGTCATCAAGCACTTGCAGCATTCCTGCACAGCTGTAAGTATGGATTTCTGGCTTTTAAGAACATTTGCTACAAATCCAAGTATTAACAATATTTAGATTGGGGCTGATATTAAAGTAGATGTAAACCCTCTTTAGCAAATTTCCTATGTAGCATGTTACCTAGAATACAAGTGCAAAGGTCATGTCTGCTTTCCTCCAGTGCCCCTCATCAGTGTGCAAAGTGCCTTTAGATAATTACTCCACCCTGGAGCGCATCAGCAGTTTTCAGACATTTCCAGCCAAATAATGCTGCTTACCATGTCAGTATAGTAGTTGGCAGCCCATGGAAGGAAATTGAGTATTGCTTGTATTTTTGGCAGGCACCTGGTATCTTTCACTATTAATAGCAATCTGTAAAGAAAACAAAAACCGGAAACTGTGCATGTGTGAGCAGGCCTTACTCTATTTTAGTTTTCGATTTTTGTTCACACATACACTTTAATTTATAAACCTTGTGAGGAATGAACCTGTGCCTCCAATGGTGACTAACCAGGCTACAGTGTACAATACTTTATCATTATACAGTAATCATATCCATTGATCACATGGAGAATTTTGAATTTGACTGATGCACACTCTTCTTTGTTTGCACACACAGGTGCTGAATGCAGGAGTGCACCTAGGTCCTTTGTGCTAACATAGTGCCAAGGTCATCATTAGCTAATTCAAAAAGTGTCTGCTGCCCTAAATGCCTGTGTGTATTTCAGCCATTTAGGCTCAACCTATAAGGTTCACTGCTCACCTGTGTGGGCATAAGGGAGTGCACAGTGGACATTAAGAATGTTTACCTAGTTTACTTTGTGTGTTCAAGGTTTTCTATTCTAAACTAAGACGTTTATGACCTTTTTAGCTGGTAATGAGGCTCTGCTTTTGGGAACTAAGTATTCTTGGCCTGCCGTTGTTTACAGTTGCTTGGTGGCCTGAGTATGACTGCTGAGGAACAATAGTCTTGGTAAAAAATAATTATGTCACAGTGGTTACTGTGCATGTATTATTTTTTGCGATCACACTTCACTGGAATACAGAGCATTGCGGTACCACTCGTTCCAGTGCGGGCGATTGCACTGTGAGTGGGTAGGGCATGTCAACGATGCCATTGAAATTAATAAAAAAAAAACATGCCCCTCTCCCGCCCAGAATGCAGGCAGACTTTGTTTATGCTATCCAGTGCGTTCATGCCACAGGACTGTGCGATGAACACACTGGATGGTGTGAACGGGCCCTTAAGATCTAAACAACTAACTAAACTAACAATCTAAACTTGCTTTTATGTTTCGGATAGCGCAGTCAAGGTTTATAAGCAGGACAGATTTGTTTTTACTCCCCTATTCCTCTCCACTGGAAAGGGAAGTGAAGGGAACAGTGGGAAGGTGAGTGTAGACCACATTAAAAATATAAAGGTGCTAATCCATTACCAGTATACTAATAAACTGCTGTGTATGTCCTTGCTGTATAGCCTAATAAGGTTTGTGACCATTAGTCTGATTGCGTGTGTTGTGTTTTTTTTTTTTTTCATTGCAGGCCAAGCAAGCTAAAAATTACAGAAGTCATTAGATTGTCTGAACTAAGAAAAATATTACCAGTGCAAATTTTTGATAGCAATTTTGCAAGTCCAGAAGGTAAATATTTTTCAATTGAATAAACTATGAATCAGTACACATACAACTCGTTATTTCATCTCATGACTACATAAGTCATCTTGAACCTCCAAAGTAGTTAAATAGTCATTGTCCTTGGTTTGACACTTCAGGTCTTCCCTACTTCTCTAGTTCCATTGTCCCAAGAAATGAGTGTGCTTCACTGATCATAAAACTTATTGTGCATAAGTGCTGGAGTCTCTGTGAAGTCCACAGTTGATATCCTGGGATAACTATTAGTAAATGCTACTTAACAAGTAGTTTTTTTTATTTTCAACTTAAAGGAGAACTATGGGGTGAGTGAATTACTCCTATTTAGAGCCGACGTGTGACATTGAAACTGTCACACATAGGCTCTATTGATTGGAAAGTGACCGAAAACACAGCCGCTCGCTCACCTCCCAATCCTCTCTGCAGAGAGAGGTGACTGTCAGTCACCGCTCCCCCTTCTCTGATCCCCCAGCGCTGACTGGAGGGATGGACAGGGCAGGGGGCAGGCATAGCTGGCTCTGCCTCTAGATTCACAGTGGGCTCTGCCTATCAGCCAGCGGGGTGGGTCTCGACAGTATTCTCGGGATCTGTCTGGCTGCGGCACTCTCACCATATAGCAAGTAATAGCTCGCTATTTTTGGGTCATGGGAGGACGTTGGTATATGTCCTCCTGTGACCCCAAGAGTACTACGGGGGGAGAAAAGGTTAACCCATATTTTTTAACTCACAGCTTGCTTGAAAAAATCCCTTTTTATGTAGTGAATTTTTGCCTTTTGTCTGCCCATCACTTTCAAGAGCTTCCTGGATTCCCAGTGTGCTTTGCATCTCTTTCCCTGCTGCTTGTTGTGATGCAATCTTTGATTTCTCAAGACTGCATAGCCCACCATGCATTGCTTCTAGTAAACAATGAAATTGAGTTGTAGTTCAGAAGGCAGGCTCTGGGAGCAGTAACGCAAGGAAGTGCATATTCACAGGGCTGAGTGAAATTGTGTCAGTCATTCTATGGGCGTCTTCAATAAGTAGGCTTACAAACTTAAGATCAATATGGTTATTAAGAGTGGGATAGAAATGGAAATCCAATGTAGAAATACATATTCATTTTTAGTTTTTGAACATAGATGCCCTTTAATACAATAATTCTGTTAAAAATGAAATGGCACATAAAAATCCATGTCTTCTTTTTAACTTTGTTACTGTTCTCTAGAATATCACTGATCACATTTGCTTGCATTATAGTGTGTTGTGAAAGTGTCTACTACACGCTTTACCGAGTAATAACATCAAATGTAAATGGATTTGAGTTTGACAAACTGCAGTATTGGATGAAAGATCAGGAACTGGTAAGAATAATATCCCTTGATTCTAACATAAGCATTGTTCGTAGAAATGTTTTCATTTTAATATCGTCTTGCCCAAGTCTTAATGGTCTACCTTTCCATCCTCATATGACACTGCCACCATTACTGCAGGTACTCTAGTCAAATAAACACATCAATGTATAATTTCTTACCTTTTGGGTTTGTGTTTTCACACGTGCTAAAGGTCCTCTTCTGCTCCTCCTTATAATCCCATGTTCCCAATTTTACTAGTAATGTCTTTGGTGACCAGATTCTTCTTCCTTGTTCTCTGGGCCGGCCCACCAATGATGTCTGTGCCAGATCTGTGTAGAAAAAAAAATGAAAAGGCTTTTCTTCTAAATCTCACAAGACTTGCAGTTTACTTACAATGGTTCACTGAAAGACACCAGTAACATAGCCTTCCCAGTGGGCACCTGGAAGGCACTGGCTACATCACAAGTGCTCCTGAAAAGGCAAAAGTAAAAAAAAAAAGCCCAAAAATGTAAGTTTTTTTTTTTTTTTTTAGGCTCCATTCACATAGGAGTGGTTATCTGCGCGTATTTGGCTGTACCAATACGCGTGGAACCGTGCTAAACATTAAAAGAAATGCATTTTAATTTGCATTGTTCAGACTATTGTGGGGACTGTGCAGTACAAAACAGTGCGTCCCGCAAAATAGTCCAAGCGCAATTTCAGGGTTGGATTCCGCACTTTCACAGCTATAGTAATAGCCGCAAACGAGCGCAATACATGCACTTGTAAAGATTTTAGCATTTTCGTGACCACATGGAAAACTGTGCGGGAAAAGCAAACGCTATATGTGAATGGAGGCTAAAGGAAACACAACCTCTTGGATATGAATGTAAAGTGTTTACTATTAAATATGCAGAGTTGCTTTTATGTTTTGGGGAACAGGTCCACTTTAAGTTGTTTACTTCAGCCATTTAGACATCCACCTATCAATCAAACTAATCAAAAAGACAGATATACTGCTAGCTAACTGAGGTACCTTTAAAGTGTAAGTAAAGCCTTGGTTTAAAAAATATAAAACATCTAGGATATTGTTAATAAGCACACCATAGAAATGGAAATGTGTGGGCATGAGGGGTGTGGGCTACATCTCCTTGTGACTTGCCAGCATTGCATATTCAAACTGCTGTCACTAAAGTTGGGAATGGCTGCACAGGGGGTTTGTCAGCAGTAGGCTGACTACGGGGCCAGAGACACATGGGCAAAGAGATGCAAATTGGCCATACTAGGAAAGATCTACATCCATGCCTTGAGTGGTCCAGAAGGAGGTGTTTGAGAAGGGGACTGGCAGGATCACCAGGTATGTACTCTGTTTCAGTGCTTTTATCTAAATAAAATTACTTCCTATATGCATTGCGAGGGACAAAGGAAATAAATCCTTAACCCTGCATTCACACCTAGGCAGAGCCCTTTACACGCATAGACACACTTTTTTTTTTGTGTGTTTTGCAAGCTTTGTGCAAGCAGTTTACAGGCATTTCCATTAAAGTCTATGGGGCCAAAAAATGCATGGCACAGCTCTAAAAATGCTCATGTACCTTTTTTGTGCTTCAAGCAACTGAGCATAAAGATGTAAACGGGCACAAAATAGAAAATAACTGTTGTAGCGTGTAGGAAAATGCGCAAAAACCTAAAAAAAGTACAGGTGTGAATAGGGCTTAGTATTTACATTTACATTGGGATTTTCACTTACTGCCAGGTCAGCAGTGTCTTCATAATCCTGTCAATCTATTCTCTAGTTTACAGCACATTTGCATTCCTGATAGGTCTGATTTGGACTACCCATCCTTTACCACCAAACAGGGACACCAGTAGTCTTTTCAGCTTACTGACTTTCCTAATAAATGACATAGGTTCCCCCATCCCTAAACAGTCTAGAAATTGTAAATGATACATTGGGAAGAAGCGTTGGAAATTAGGGATGCACCGATACATCGGCCGCCTAAACATATCGGCCGGAAATGGCACTTTTGGCTAAATGCCGAAAGTGCCATTTTTCTGCCGATACAGCGGCGCATCCCTGCTTTCTTTCCTCCCTGCTGGGCGCTGCTCTGTATCCCAGCGGGGAGGAGAGAAAGTGTGACAGGCTGCCGAGCGATGCGGGAGGAGAGCGTACTGTGAGCGGCCAGCATCTCTCCTCCCACACCGCTCAGCCTCTTGTCACAATTCCCCACGCCCAGCCTCCTGTGACAGCTGTCAGGAAGGAGACGAGAGCTAACACTCAGCGATCAGTGATCGCTGAGTTTTTGTATATATACTGTAATTGAGGACATGGTATGGTTACTATATCCTCAATTATGAATGAATGGGAAGTGATCTACATAACTTCCTGTTCATTCATGGTTGTGGTTTATAGTAAACATACTATGTCCTCAAGTTATGAATGAACAGTAACACTCAGTATAGAGGATTCCTGTTCATTTATAACGGGGGCTGCAGAAAGAGATTGAGCACTCTGTCCTCAATCTCTTTTTCTATAGAAAAAAAAACACTTTCGGTTTCGGCCTGACAATTTTTATTTTTTATTTCGGTGCACATCTATTGGAAATGTCTCTTTCTGATGCAGACTGAGCCTATTTTGCATTGCAGAAAACAATGGGGCACCAGGATAGTAAGTGAGGGGGAAACCTCTTGAATGGAGCCCCAGATATCACTCTGTTCAAAGCTAAAAAATGTTTTGGCTGGAGGTGCTCTTTAAAGTTAACCTTTTGTGTGCAGTATGATGCCAGGAGTCGCAGCACTATCATATGCTGACAACATATAACATTTGTTGCAAGCTCTGCCCTCACAGTTTTGCCTGTAGTCCTGCCTAACACAAGTAGAGAAATTTCAAGGTAGCTCCGTGCGTTTTTGAGTAAACCGAGGCTGCAAGAGAACGTACCGGTATGTGCTGGTAGCTCATGAGCGTGAAACACAGAGGTACAACAACTTTTGCTAATTGAATACTAACTATGTTGGTAGAGACGCACAAGTATGGGGTTTTGGTTTTTTTTTGTTTTTTTTTCTTGGTATGCAAGTTCTACTCCTCTTACCTCCTTTATTTAGTAATTGGTTGGCCTGACATTTGGGCCATTACAGCAACAAGCTGTAATAAAACATTAGACTCTTGGGAAACTCTAAAGTCCTCTCTTTTGCTGATATTACTGTGCGTCCAGCTGATATTTCTAAATATGAACCTAATCTTTCACCTAATTGCCTTCAGAGTTGTAACTCACAAGGTTTATATTTGGTGACATGTCCATTTGTACATTACTTCTGGATCAGGATCCGTGCTCTTAATAATGTGCTTCATTGCAATTTAAGCAGAGCCCTGGATGAGGAATTTCCAAATAAACTTTTTCAGAGCTTACCTCCATTATTTTCACTGCAACAAAGCAAAAAATTACTTACTCTTGGGAAATGAACAATGAACTTTCTAAAAGTCAAGACAGAGACAATGGTACCATGGTCAATGTTTTTGCTATTTCTTTCCTTTCCCTTTTTAAGAACGTAGTGCCACACAATAGCTTGTGTGCATATGCATATAGTGGATAGTGACCTGGCTCTCCTATTATTATTCTACAACGAATAAGATAGATTGTGGTGTACAGATCCTGAGTGTTCTACAACTGTTAGTTCCAAGGCATTCAGCCGAGGCACTTTCTATTAAAAAATAGCTTGGGAGTTTTCATTCAGAACAAGAACTGAAAGTGTAGTATAAAACTGAAAGTGATACCCCCTCTCTTTCACTGGAATATACATAGACAATGTTAAGGATAGTTGTGATGAGACTCTTATTCAGCTATTCCAGCACAGAGCACTGGAGGGTCAATCCACATTTTTACTGACCGAAAATGTGTTTTGGTCATTTCCAAGCAAGAATCTGTCACAAATCATAATATACAGGGATATAGGACAAAAAAAGATAAAAGGTGTGAAACTTAAAAAAATATAAAGTATTACATATACATGCATAATAGTTTTTGTTCTGCCTAAAGCTAGAGCTTTATTTTTCAAATGTATAGCCATTTACATTTTTAGCTTTGACAAAAGTCAGTGGTTCAAAATGAATGAGTCATGAGAGTGATTCATGTTATTGTACCTGAAAGTCAACAGCTTCTGGTGGAGAGGGACATGGGGGATTTATCAAAATCTGGAGCAGCTTTGTATGGTAACCAATCGGCTTCTCTCTTTCATTTTCAAATCTTGACTAAACAAACTAAAGAGAGAAGCTGATTGGTTGCCACGGGCAACTGCTCCACCTTTTCTCTGCTCCAGTTTTGATAAATTCCCCTCTGTGTTTTGAGCTACTGGGTACCTGCAATCAAGTAAAGGGCAAAGGTGAGACTATCCTTCCAAAAGCCAGTCCACTCTTTGGACCAGGCTTCTGGTGTACGTCACCCTTTTTTACTTGGATCTAACTAAGTAGCTGCGCAGTCTCCCTCAATTCTGGAGAAAGAAACAGGCTGTGTTGCAAGCAGAGACTCTGTGAACTGAAGGAAGCTTTGTAAGTTCAGTGCTATTGTTTTATGTTCTTGTTTTATGAAGCTAACAGTTTATTGTATTTTTGCAAAACTAGAGTAAGCAGCAACATATATCCAAGGGATTCTTGTTTGGTGGCACCAAGAAAATACCCATTATCAGACAATATACAAAAATAATAAATATTATAATAATTTATTTATAATAAATAAAGTATTTCCACTTTTGCAGCCAAATTGGGATAACACCTATTTTCCCATTCACATAGCATAACTTAAAAAAAGAAAAGCAGCAATTCTTTTTTAAGTGCTTTATACTTAAAAATCCTATGTAGCCTCCCCCTTATGTAGTGCTAAGAAGAGGGTTGTGTGAAGTTTCACTTGTTCTGATTACCTCTGTCTGTTCTGTGCTGGCAGATTTCATTATCCGTTATAAACTAGATTTGAACACAGTTTGTCCTACCAAAGGGTTAAAGCCTTCGAGGCATTCTAGCCCTCAGTCTGACACTATAGTTTCACTCTGGAACTGCTCAGAGTAGCTTGACATCTGCACAAAGGTCAACTAAAAGGTAAGAAATAGATTTTTAAAAAGTATATCTTGGTATGCTGTGTGAATGGGAACACATACCAGACATCTAGTTTTCTCAAAGTTAGCCGCAAAAGTGGAACTACGCCTTAAACAGATCTAGATGGTTATAGCTTTGGTAAAGTCAGAACTGCTGTCACTCTGATAACTTGTAGTACCCCAAAACCAAGACTATAAAACGTTATTGTTCCCTTTTTACAGTTAGTGTGTTGTGTGCTCTACCATAGTCACCTCACTGCCCCTGCCTCCTGTTGTAAATAAATACATTTTCATATGTTGGTACAACATCCATGCTAGCACTACTGCACAAATGCTTCAGTACATGCCAAGTCTTCTTAGAATGAGACCCCCTTGGGATGGGTGTTTTAGGTGCAGCGATCTTGTTATGGAAGATATACCAAACGAGAGGGTGACTGAGGCCACACACATTCATCATGAATGAACTATCATCTCTGACCATTGAAAGAAGCTGCATCCAAAATATCAAGTAGACTTAAACATGCAATACAAAACTTACCTGTAGTCCTTTTCCTTTTTCCAGCAGTTCTTCTTTTAATGAGAAGATCAAATTGGTATTCATAGTAGACTTATTTGAGCTTGATGATTTTTAGATACATGTATGCTTGTTGCTGTTTTTTGTCTGCTGCTGTTTTCCAAATGTCTTCTTTGCTTCCACTTTCAGTTTACAGAGAAACGGGGAGTGAATGAGGTTTTTCTGATTGACTTAGGTGGAATTATTTTATGCTCTGCTGTTTAACACGGTCTGATTTCCAGTAAATATGCACTGGTGGAATTCTTTGTATGAGTGTGCTTGTGCATGATTTTTTTTCACTTTCTATTTACTGAGAAACTGAAAGTATTTGTCAGGTTATACAACTGCACGTGGAGTTTAGTTTAAATCTAGCTGCTTTAACCACAAGAGCACCAGACTGTATATACACCATCTTTACCAGGCAATATTTCAGTTTTCAGTGCTGTATTATGATATTGATGTGTGTGTGTGTGTGTGTTTTTGTGTGTGTATGTGTATGTGTATGTGTATATGTATATATATCTAGATAGATATATAGATAGATATATAGATAGATATATAGATAGATATAGATAGATATAGATAGATAGAGATAGATATAGATAGATATAGATAGATATAGATAGATAGAGATAGATATAGATAGATATAGATAGATAGATAGATAGATAGATAGATAGATAGATAATTTGCAGTTGTACTCCTTCAGAACAGTGATAGCTCACTATCTTTTTCAAGCAAATTAGAATATCTGCACACTGAGCACCCTCAAGAGAGCCTCTACACAAGGGAACATGGAACCTCTCTGCCAATTGTTGATAGCAATGATTGTAGTTGTCACATGACTAAGGTAAATCAGGCCATGTATGGGACCTTGTTAAATGTTATGTAAATGTAAAAACATATAATGCATATTCCGTATTGGCAGCCTTTTTAGGCTAAAGTAGGTATTCCACGTGCTGCCTGCAATGGGATTTCTGAGTAAAAATTCACTTGTGTGTATGGGTACTTGCAGAAGTCACAATCCACAGATTTCTCGAGTATCTATTTATAAGGAAACACTGTAGCCACCCCTCTTCTCTATGCTTCTTTGTAATGTTATTTCAACTCTGAAGCTTTTGCTATATTCCAATGCATATTCCAAAGTGATTCTGCACTTCAGCTAGCTGTGGTTCCTTCCTCTGGTCCTGATGTCCCTACGTCACTACAGATTACAGTACCATCTTGAACTGTATAACGAGAACTGCTGGACCTAGCTGTAAAATGTGATATCACAATGAATGCTGTTAAAATGGAATACAGTTATGCTGGATGTAATGGCAGCAATGTATTGTATTGCCTTTTTAGAAATGCTGGCACAACTTAATGTACTTTTCTTTTTTTTTTTTTTTTTTTTTTTTTTTTTT
>NW_017306294.1:1650808-1661530 GCF_000935625.1 Nanorana parkeri | reverse complement strand
TTAAAAATGTGGGCACAACTTAATTTTTTTTTTTTTTTTTTTTTTTTTTTTTTTTTTTTTTTATAGGCATTGATTAAAGTATTAAATGACCAAGGATTTCTGATTTTGTTGACATCTTCTGCACTTCAGCGGAGCAAAGGTAATTTGTCATAGTTGTGGAGTTATTACCGCATTGTTTTTTTCAGTTTAGGTGCATTTTGAAGGTAAAACTTGCTTTCTCTTTTCAGATTTTAGTGTAAAGGATCCTTTCCAGCTTTTTGCCTTGTTTTTATTTCCTCACACAAAACTCTTGGATAATACAGGTAAGGAAGTTTATTAGGTATGTGTTTTTTCCATTTTAGGTACCAATTTAATTTTCTTACTCATGTAAAATAGACAAATTGTTTATTTCTCATACTTTGACACTGAATATTTCTGCCTATCAATAATGGTGTTAAATTTAAATATTCAAGATAAATCTGTGGTGTTTTTAAAACAAATTGATGAATGAAAATGATCCATTAGGCTACTACATCCCAATACAGTGTGTAAAACTTTTAACCATATAATTTAATATGAGGCCACTTAAACGTTACAAAGACAGCAACACCTGGTGTTCCCCCTACTTCCTTATAATATATACAACGGAATCTTTTCACCCATGAATCAAACATTTATTTATTTTTTGTTTTTATTCTTTGGTAAAAAATGTGAAGCTTTGGTGAATTTTGGGTGAAAAGACTGATAAACAGACTCCAAAGTGCTATTGGCATTCACAAAATAGAGACCTAAATTCTCATGTATTAAAGAAGGGCAAAAATGTTCGTAACCCTTGCAGTGGGGCTACCCCTGCACTGCAAATGTTAAGTGTTCGTTGTGGTCTAGGTGCAAAAAAAGTAAAGTTATACACAACCGATCCTTTTAGCCGGTCTTTCCACCCTCTCTCCCACTCCGCTCTAGAGGTCTAAGGTCCCGTGAGTCATAATGTCCTATACAGTATGCGTATAGGATGTGAGGTTGCCAAGGGAATTACCATACCATCTCTGCAGTGGGGGAGGAGAGAGGCTGGAGGGAGCACTGTAACAGCCAGCTGTCTGCAAGGATCCGGTTAATATAATTGTTGTTTTTGCACCTAGACCAACACAAGCACTTGATGAGCCCCTCCAAGGGTTAAAAAACTTTTTTGCCCAGATAACTTCTTTAAATAAAGTTCAAAAAAACTTCTACACTCCACAGGAAATGCATGCATTCTCATACATGTAGTAAAGTGCAAACAAACATTTGATGTTATCCACTCTAAATGAAGATGTCAAGAATAATAAAACATATAGTGCATCACCACCTGCGTGATTCCTCTCCCACAAGATTAGACTTGCCAGATTTCAATGACCTGCTTCAACATGAAATAAAAAGTGATTAATAAATCAACATTTCCCCCCTTGTCACGGTCCGATCATGGTCCACATAAACCGCAATATACTTTTAAACACAGCAATGGAACATGTATATAGTAATAACACTCACACTTCTAGATGCTTGTACAGCATTATTCCATCACTTGATATTTCACCATCTCTATTCTGACAATCACCTACTGTCAGTAAGCATGTTTGTAACGCTTATGTTACTGCATCTCTAACGGTGTCACCTACTCAAAACTGTATCACTTACTCTCCCCAGTGCGTTTTGTCATTTGAGGACTTTGTCATAAGACTCCCCTTGAACTCACTACCTGGGACCCTAAAGGTAGATAGCATTTGTAATTCCACAGTTCTCTCTCCTTTCATACAACTTCTACCTATACATGCTACTATTGCATAGTGTCTTAGGGCTCATGTATATGAGCACATTAAAATATTCCCTTGCATATATTGGTGTGTAGTTGCATGTGTTTATGTGTGTACAGTGTTTTGAGGCGTATGTGCATACAATAATTCTATTGGCTAGAATTATTCTAGCCACTAGAATTAATGTACATGCATACGTAAATATACGTATATCTGCAGCGTGAGATCACGTAAGGCGCTGCTTCCTGTGACTGCTAGTCTGATGGGATTTGGAGGGTGATTTGGTCATTTAATCACGGAGCTGCTTGCTGGAGAGGAATCTGCACTATACATGCATCTGATTCATTCTGTAGATTATTCCTTTTCCAATCCCTCCGACTGCTTCTTGATTTATTCCCCCACCAGTCATCAGATCAGCTGTCATTATAGGGCAGCTGCGACATAAGGAAACAGAGAGCCTTGCTCATCTACCAAGATGGCCACCCCCTCCCAGAGACACCATGCATAAAAAGGCATGGTAAGTCAGTAATGGGGGAAAAAAGATCAGCTGCAGTACTGGCCACTAGTCTTTTGCCTGCGCTTGCCTGTTTGGGCACAGCTTTCATAGTTCAAGTCCTCTTTAAAATCTGGAGCAACTTAAACTGGTTATTTTAAGGACATATCATAGCTTGTGTTTTAATGATACCTACTTTTTTGTATGTGTAAAGATTACATCTGCTGATTTGTATTCAGAGAGCATATTTTGAAATGTTTTATCATGTAGGAAGAGAACACGGGGGTTACAAATTTGTCAAAGAAGACATCTCATTGAAAATAACTGAATTACTGCCTGGCCTTCAATATGCCATTCTAGAAACAAGACAGATGCAAAAAGGCAAAACCCTTTATCCCGATGCTTTGGTGGAACAACATTTCAAACAGTTTACCAGTCTTCAAAGGAAAAGTGTCAGTATCGGGGAGGTAAAAGCAGAGTCAAGTAGCACTTCAAGCTTATCTTTTGGTCATGGAAAAGACATTCCTGATAAATGTGACCAGTTGGTTTTTTCTCGCCTGCAGTCCTACTTTTCATCACCAATAAATTTCAGTGTTCCACTGCTAAAAATGTCCACTCTCTTAAAGGAAGATATCCCAGTGTCCACTGACTCTGAGAAATGCAGCAAAAAAGTAATAGTGAAGGACTCTGTTGCCTTAGAATCTAAAATACCTTTATTAGCAACAAATAAGATCAAAAGTGATGGCTCGAGTGGAAACAACGTTTTGAATGAAAACAAAAAACAGCCTCCTAAGAAGAGAACCTTTAAAAAAGGTGGAAGACGAGGGGCCAGGAAAGGTAAAAGGAAGCATACGCAAAAAGCTGCTTTGTCTTCTAGTGCTGCCAGTGAGAACCAGGCTTCAAACAAGAGAAATGTAATTGTTGGAGACCAGCAGCAAGCTGTCTCATCAAACAGAACCACAGTCAAACTTGCCAGCGCTCCTTATACTCCTGGGAGAAAGAGAGGTTTGTAAATGTATTATGATTTTTCTCATTGTAGCTAGACCTGTGTCTACTGTCATGTTTAATGGTGTGATGCACATTTCATGATACAGGGCTCTTTATGTGTTGCTGTACTGCAGCTTGCCCTTTTAGATTTAAAATGTGAACTGTTAAGCTGAGCAAGCCTGCAGGTATCACATTTTAAACTTTCCTCCCATATTAATGTAAAGGGGGAAGACGTTAATGAAACCATGTTTTTTTTCCAAATCAGGGGATTGTTAGGTGGCAAGAAATGTGTATATACAGCATTACTCACAAAAAAAACAAACCACGTGTATGCTCTGAGTTGATACCATATTGTTTGCACCTTGTCTTTGAAGAGCTCTAACTCCCTTAAAGCTGAACTAAACCCGCCTTTCCTTTTATAGCTGAAGCCTGCATCATCTTAGTCTCTGTTTAGATCTGCAGTGCTGCCCACGTGATCAGCAGTGATGTTGGGGGCTTGGTACGGACCAAATTCTACCAAGTCCATCCAAGCTCCTGCTAAACTCTCACTGACACGGCCTCCTCCTGACCCAATCAGTTGTGGCCGGGCATTCCAGAGCTACATGTTACAAAGGGTCACAACTGTTTGTGCTTGGGATGGGAAGGTGAGGGTGTCAGTCACAGTTTTGGCTTTTTTCACTTGGCGATATAGCCAGTAACACACCTCCTGTTTTTAGAGTGGCTTGGTGGAACTATGGAACAAGTGAGCCACCCTTGGAAAGCTGCATTGTCAATTTGTAGAGAGGGTAGTGTTGGATACAATAGATAAAATGAATAACTAAACACGCAATCACAGAGGAGACGGCTCCTACATTTGAAATAAAGTTGTTTTTCTGTGTAGATTGTTGTAAGCTTGATGTCTGTTGTAAATGTGTTGTACATGTGATTGTCTGTTGTAGATTTGTTGTCAGTAGTTTTGATAATTCAGAGCATTGCAGAGGAGATTACAAGCAATGACACTGTCAGTGTGTATAGTGAGGGAGGGGAAGTAGGCAGCCTCTCTGCCTCATGGGAGTTGTAGGCAAAGAAAGATGACCAGAATCAACATGCACGGCTATTCGGAAGTGTGACTGGAGAGAACAACAACAGGAGCGAGCACAGCAGACTTTCTAAAGGGATTAAGTAAGACTTTATTTTAAAACATAAATAAATGTGGCTTTGGAGAATGTAGATGTATATAAGGAGAACAGGTACTTGAATGCATTTTTAAGATGTAACTTTTGAGTTTAGTGTTACTTTAATTGCCTTACTGACCATTACATCAAACTGGTAATGAATGTTGATATTTTATATCTGACCATTTTTTTATCTTTATTTTAACTTTTACTAGTTGATTGCCATATATCCTACAAAAAAAAGTTGTTTTTTAAAGGCTTTTACTCAGAAATTGTATTTTGGTTTAGTCAGTAGAACACCCATCTCATGTATGAATTGTATCAGATTATTACTTCTATAATTAACCAGTAAATATTAATACCTACATATCTGCATACGTGATACTACCTATCTAGCTGTTTATCTCTTCCAGCTTTGGCTGATTTTGGTAATGTACGATTAACTAAGTACATGTCATTCCTTCTCAATGTCTTCCCTTTGAAGCTGTGTTTTCTAATTATATTCCTTCATTAGGATTTGTAGCTAATTACCTTTACCTAGCCATCTATGCTGAGGAAATCTGGATAATATCTAGGGAGAGTTATGCCGCTGGGTATGCGTAGCCTCTATAGGGTAGGCTATCGTCTTGCTGTTTTGAAGATCTGAGTGGCAATACTTTTCTGCAATTATCAGTCTTCTCCCTGGAGACAATCTTGTTTTCAAACTATCCACCTTGTGTTTTATTTTCCTATAATGGGAACTTTTCATAAAAATGTAACATTTGTGGATGACTACATGGATTTATTAAGCCATCATTGAACAGCATTACAGAGAATATTAAAGTATATTGGTTGCTGAGCTGAACACGTGTGTTTGATCCCATACAATATTTGTCCAGTGCCCCCACTCTTATCGGCAGTTCTTGGGAAGATTTTAAAGTTGTTCAAAATTTTGAAGAATATTTGACGACCGATAAAATAGGAGATCTCTGAAATTATTTGCTTAGTTGTCAGAAAACCATCCGCTGCAGCAAGATTGTTTTTGAAAAATCAATGTAAATGATTACAAAAGATCATATAGCAAACAGAACACTTACAGCCTAAAAGATAGATATCTACTACATTTTAATATGCTGATGATAAAAAAAAAAAAAAACCCAAAACAGTGGCCGATTAGCCCAGACTTTGGGTCTCATAGAGTGGTTTTGAAATATTTTCTTCTGTTCATTTAATTTTCATTATTTCAAAAAATAATTTTTGTTAAATGTTTGAGTCTTTGTTTCATATTTCCAGATATAATGTGTACTTGCCTATTTTATGCTTTTGTGGAAGAAATTGATTCTAATTGAGAAGCAGCATTTGTTTAAAACTGTTGAAATTCTACTACAAATAACCAATATCAGCAATTAACACCCATTTCACTTTATTGGGGAAATTTGTTGCACCATGAGAGCTGAGATTTTTTCTTTTTTTTTTTCTCTCGAGATCATGTAATCCAGTGCACTAGGGCTGGAACCAACTAATCGCTTAATTGATAATTGATGAGAATAGTTGTCAACTATTCTCATTATCAATTAGTTGGTTGGATTCCCTAGCTCTCTCCTATATGCTGGGAGGAGGGCACAGCAAGCAGTGGGCAGGTGCAATAGCCGGCCAACTATTGCAATTGAAACGGCCAATAGCAGGCTGGCTATTGCACCAGCCCACTACCTGCTTTATTTACATTAGCTGCCATCTGCAGATTCTTGCCACTGGCAGCTGTCATTCCCTGGCTGAAGCTATTCAAGCACCATGTGCTTACAATATAGTGATTTAAAAAATATATATATATATATAAAAGGTGGGAAAAAAGTCATTTTCGGTTTTGGCCTGACAAATTCTGCTGCGGAAGGTGTGTTTCAGTGCAATTCATTTCAAAGGCACCCCAAACGCGCCTCCCACCCACAGTGTGATCGGCCGCACTGGAATGCACGGTACCGCAATGCTGAGCTTTCCAATGCAGTGCAATTGCAAAAAATTTTGCATGCAGTTTTATTCTGAGGTAAACTGTTGGTAACATTCCATGTGTGTATTTCATTTTAAATTAAGGATGGTATTTATTTATTTTTAATCTGATTTATGGAAAAAAATAATCTGCCAACTAATCGATTATGAAAATAATAATTAGTTGCAGCCCTACAGTGCACTTTTTACAGCCTTTACTACACTGGGTGCTGCAGTGACATTCAACCAATAGCGTTGTTATTAAGTTATATGTCAAGGTTGCAAAGAGTCACCAGCACACCCAGCGTAAACGGGCCTCTTTTTATTGTCGCAGTGTCAGAACAATGTTTTTTGGGGCCATGTTGGACCCTTGGATCAAAGCAACAGTGACTGTCACTGTTGCCTTGATTAAGGAATCCCATCTGGCCCCAAAGCGTCACATCATGACATTGTGACAAATCACTGTTTATTTACAGCAGTTTGTTAATTGGGCTTTGCAACTTCGATACTGAGACTTTCATGGCTTATACTCGCTTATTTTTCTACTTCTTGTGTGTTTTTGTTTTCTAACAATTGATTTTCTTAATAGGCGCTGAGGTGTTGACTGCTGAATTTGTTCATGATGACAAAGCCAGTGAAACAGAAACTACAGCTACAAACAAACGGAATAAAGTACAAACCACCGTTCTTAAAAATAAAGTTATATTGGGAAAACAAAAAAAAATAGCTGCAGCAGAAGACAGCTATTTGATACGTGACAGACCTCCAAGACGTAAGGCCTCTGATCCAGGTAAAAAGGAACCCTTAATCGTCATTTATATGTAGCACCGATAAGTTGTGGGCACTTGTAATACACAGTAGTAAGGAGTTTTCAAAAATGCACTGCGCTCTCTAAACATAAACAGTTGAAACCTCCCACCCTATATACAATATATTTATATAAATAACTCCAAATATTGCATGCCAAGCAATAATATTTGAAGCGTGCGTGTCCTTTAAAGAAGAACTCCAGGTAAAATTTTTAGTAACTCTTGCCGTGGGGCTTCCCCCGCACAAAAAGGGTTAACTGATTGTTTTTGTCTAGGTGCTAAAAAAAAAAAAAAAAGCTGTGCTTCACCCGAACTGCTGAGCCAACTCCCTGCCTTTTCCAGTCAGTGAAGCGTGTCTCCTGTGCTGCACAGATGGAATGTTTCTCAGCGTCCTTGCGTCTATACACTTGTATACATCTTGATGATATGAGGAGGGCTGCAGGGCAGGGGGAGAGAGGCTGTAGGGATTCGGTCTAAGAACAAGCCTGCTGGAAGGATCCCAATTTCACTGCTATTGGTTTAAGCCAGTGGTAACTATAGTTCTGTACTTACCTTTGCTCTGGAAGGCAGTGCTTTAGGCTCCCCTGGGTGGCTGCCTTAATGACCAGTTACAAGTCTCCCAATCTTGCCCTAGTGGCTCGGGGGACTGCTGTTCTTTGCAAAGGCTAAACTAGGCTATACATTTGAATCCCCTGCTGCAAAACAGCAGGGGATTCCTCCATTCGCGCTTTAACGTGTTGATGGAGGAATCTGCTATATTTCTCATTGAAATAAGAAAATATAACTGTTTAACCAGCTTAACCTTCAATGGCTCTGCCAAAACTGCTTAGGCATTGGTCATGTAACCTTTTACCAGTGGCAGCCAGGAGCAGCATTTTTGGAGAAATCTAAGCATTTTGTAGCTACAATTCATTTGTTTGCACTTTTACTACCCTGTTTCCCCGAAAATAAGACCTAGTACTATTTTTGGGAATTGCGCTATATATATATATCTATTATAGATAATATAAGACCTACCCCGAAAATAAGACCTAGTTGTGACCATTCCCAGGGACGGTGGTGGCATAAGGGGGAACTTGAAGAGCCGCAAGAGAGAATCAGCGGTGCCAACGAAGCCGGCGCTAGAGGAAGCAACGCGGCACCGGAGGGAGCAGAGCCACATAAGCCGATGCCTCCTCAATAGCGCCGACTCCTGTCACAGGCGGAGTGATACCAAATGCGCTCCGCCTGTGAGGAATCGATAGTGAAAGTGCGCTTTGCTCATTCTGGCCAGCGATTTGTTAGCAAATTGCTCTTGAAAAGGTACGACACCCCTAATTGGCCTAATCACCATATTTTTTTACATCAATACATGTAGACTGTTGTACATGAATAAGTGTGGATTGTTGTACATTAAAAAAAAATAAGACCTAGTGTGTTTTTTTTGAGGCCAAAAAAATATAAGACAGTGTCTTATTTTCGGGGAAACACGGTAACAGGTTTTCTGAAAACAATTACAATGCATCTTTCCATTGTGCTCATTCTTCTTTCTTTGGGTCACCTTTGTAGGTAACCGGAACAAATCACCTGAAGTTAAAGCCAAATCCGAAAATATGAGAAAAGCAGTAATAAAACCGCAAGAGCAGCCTGGGAAGAAATTAAGAAGAACAATGGAATCTATTAATACTGTTTCCTTTGAACCAGTTACCTCATTCAGCAAATCCAGCATGGATCTCAATGTGATCGCTAAGCAATCAACTCCCTCGGCACCAGTTCCTGAAATTGATTTAATGGAGAAGCGGATAAGCATGTATGAATCTCATGCCCTAAATCTTCTGGCTGACTTGGCTTTAAATTCACTCTCTTCCTCAAGTATTTCATATATAAACTCTGAGAGTGTTGCTCCCATAAGTGAGCCTGTAGTCCAGGAGACGGTCCCCAGCAGTGATAGCGGAAATGCTGTGGAATACCCACAAAATGACTGCAGTTCCCCATTACAATCTAGTGTTGCCTCCGAGGAGCCTGTTCAGGCACCTGATTGTGTAAAAAGCCAGCCCAAGGTTGTGAGCGATGACAGTCTTGTGAACAGTACAACCCAGCACCGTACAGAGAACAGTGAAAAACAAGCCTCCCACAAAGTGCTTATTGCAGCTGCTAAGGCAAAAGCACGAAATAATACCACAAGTAAGATTAGCTTGGAGCATTCTTACTCCCAGCTTCCCAGAGACGATGCCGCAGATAAATCCTCAAAAGAACTAAATGAAAATCCTTGCCAGGGTGTCTCAGAGCCAACAGTGACAAGCCCAGACAATGAAGAGATGGTGGACCAACCATCAGACTTGTTCTTACCAAGGGAATCTCTGCTTGGGAGCAGTGAGAGTGGGTGCCCTTCTTTGAAAACAGATCCACGGGAGGTGTCCAAGTTCCAGGAGAACTTTGTCATTACATTCAAATGGGAACCAAAGTATGATTTTGATCTGGATAGCAAGTTTACCAGTGATCCTTTAGAAAAAACTATAAATCGAGCTCTACATGGGTAAGTAATGTAAAAACCAATCCCCCGTATCTGTGGTACACAAAAAAAGCGGAGTGTGCAAGTTATAGAATATCATACAAAAGCAGGTAGTTCAAGTTCTGGCACTGGCCAGTGTTAGACACGATTATGATAAATACTAGTGGTGTATATAGGATTGTGTTTGTGCACAGAGTTGAGCCATAGCCAATTTGAACCAGAAAAGATCTGAAACATATTTGGCAGCAGCTGTAGAAAAATGAGCGTGTATCATCTGTTGAAAATAAAATGGTGATCCATATCTAATGACTGGTGACATGCAGAAAATGATCTTTGGTAAGAAAAGTACCCCTATTGTGATGACCAAAGAAATGTGCGTGTGAAATTTATCACCAAGTGTAATGTCCTAAGCTGTCTGTTCACAACAGGGGAGACTTGTTTAGGCACAGCAACCATTTGGGTAACTGAATTAAAGTAACTCTGTTGTAAACCTAGGCAGGGCTAACTAACCACATGGTGAGGAAATATGTTAACAGTCAAAATTACCAGTAACTCTAGAAATACAGGCATTTGAAGCAATTGTTCTAAAAGCTGAACCTGTCCTTTCCTCCTACCAAGCCTCCCTATTGGTCATATGACAAACAATAAGTTGTGGAATGAAGGGTGACCAACCACCAGGACAATGTCATACTTACTAAAAACAATTAGTAGCTGTGTCATTAGCAACCTTTTTAGATGTTTGCTCTCAAACTTAGGCCTGCTTTAGAACAAGTATAAGCTGTTAACTGAACGGTCAGCAAATGCTACAGTTTCTTCTTCTCATGTTGCGTGGCATGTGACTAGCAAAAACCATGCACACCCAAGGATAGGAGAATTCAATGGTGCAATGCAATTAACCTGCCCTAAAATGTAGAGATGTTCAGATACCAGTGCCGATACTTGGCATTTCATGAGAACTACCAGGGTCGCAACTGTAACGGGACCCTGGTGCTTCCCCACTGTCCTGAAATCATTAGTCTGTAATTGTTTTAGAAAAAATGGTATCTGTGCATTATATATA
>NW_017306294.1:1622215-1650793 GCF_000935625.1 Nanorana parkeri | reverse complement strand
CTGCCTCTTAACTTTTGAGTTTTTCTCTACTCTAGTCTTGGAGCTGGAAAGGTAATTGTACTACTAAAATGAGTAAATGTTGCAAACTTACACTCTAACATGAGTACTAAATACCTGCTTGCATTTGTTTTATTTTTGATACTTTGATTAACTTCAAGTGGACCTTTTTTACCCCTTTCACTAAAAATCACATCAGCATACAGCTCTGCATGCTGATATGAAATCATCTTACATTCATTAAACAAACATATTTTTATTTTATAAAATTTTTATTTTTTTCCACTTCCTGGTCCACTTTGGCTCAAATAATGTAATCATGCCCAAGCATTGCATCCTAGGAAGGTTACATCAGCAGAGCATTTCTGGGAAATGTCATGGGAATGGCATTTTGCTCCCCTGAGAGGGTGTGCATGATCACATATCCTAGTCACGTGCCAGAGTTTCAGGAAGTAAAGGGTGATATAGCGATCTGCCACTTAGAAAAGAAAGTGGGAGAAAAGAAAAATAAGGTTTGCAAAGAATAAAAAGCCGGCAATTATCTAGAAGTATGTGTTTATAGATTGTCATTACTAAACATTTCTAAAGGTGTCTTCATTTCAGAGATATGGGCAAAGTTTCTCTTTTTAAATGTTATAAAATGTATTAAGTGGAAGGCATTTGTTCAATTATATTCATGTGTGGTCCACTTTATCTCATCCTTTTATTTGCCTTTCTAGGCCATGGAACCCTCACTTGAAGGAGAAGGTGGAAGATGTGAAAATCATCTTACACATGTGGTTAGCGCTCTTTTATAGCAAACCCAGCCAGCAGCTGATTAGCAGCTCTCGGAAAGTTGTAGAGCACAGCAACCCAGCAAAATACGTCTCTATCAACACAGTGCATGACCCGCTTTATGAGATTGCAGAGGTTGATGCTGATGATACCAAGAACAGTGATGACAGTGGCCTCATGAGTAATTACACTAGCACTCGATCCCAAATCATGTCGGATGTTTCTCCAGAGTGGCATGAAATGAATGAAGATAACAGTAGCAATCAACCTGTGGATTTAAGTGTTGCTTCCAGTATACAAACAAAGGTAAGAAAGCTGCAGTGCCTTCAAATATGCATTAAATGATATGCTTGCATTAATATTCTTGGCACAATAATTCTGCTCGTCAGTCTAAACTTTGTTCAATTATTTGGAGCTGCATCTAATACTGTATTATGTTACAGTTGCTTGTCTAGAAAATGGCTGACTTTTTGCATTAGTCAATATCAAAAGCCATGGCACGTATTTATCAACGTTTGGAAATCATCCTTTTACTGTATGTTGTCAACTTCACAGGGCAAAATTCACCTTGTTGTACACAAACGCGTGTGTCTATATTATATAATACATGGCAAACTACTTACTATAGTAGTCACAAAACTGAAACTGCTGTTGATAACTAGCCAGAAATGAGAAGAGATTGTGGCAAGACTGGGTTGTAATTGCTAATTCCTACTTTGATAAATATGCACCCATGTGCTAATGTGCTGGCTGATATAATTGTTGTCTTGTACCTTTTACTCTTTAATGCATTTGCTTGCTATCTGCAGCAGGGGTGCTATGTGTATATAAAGATGCTTCACTAACTGAGCATAGGCAATGACTGACAGCTTGGTAGCCTACGCTATACTCTGTGGATTTATAAACGGGGACAAGCCCAAAGATACCACAGCATGTTTGTCTGCTGTATTATACAGTTTGACATTTTAACAGATTAAATTACGACTTCGTCCTGTCATGGGTCAGCTGTTAGGGGCCATATTCTAAAGAACTAAATGATCTAACTCTGACAGACCCCACACTATTAAACAAAACTAATGTCCCTGTTAATATATGACGAGCAAGTTACATCATTAACACGATTTACTCTTATCTTGCACTTAACAATACAATCACATATGTACCAAAGTAGGTTGCTCCAACTATAGTGTTGGATATGACAATGCCCACACAAGCTTATTTCACTTCAATTGTAAATGACTTTACAGGCCGAATGGAGTCTGATCGATGATGTATTCTTCCTGGGAGGGGTTAACTTCAAACAAATGAAACTTTACTTTTAAGTGGACATATCTGAATCATCCACCAGATTCTTCTGTTCACAGTGTAGTGAATCTAGTAGTGAGATCTGACTACTTTAGTAACGGGTGTCAGTTATAGGATGAAGTCCAGGAAGACTACGGGAATATTGCTCTGCTAAAGTCTCCAAAAGATTTAAGCATACATGTCCATTTTCCCATGTTTTGTCTGTATAAAATGCTGTAAATACAGAGAAATACCAGTTGATCCTGCTAATAACACAGTGAGTTCCCAACTTACTGATGTTGACTGACAACACTGTCTCTGCTGCACTGCACAGGAATCCCAAACACATACCGGCGTTCGCTCACTTCTCGATCCTGTCACGGCTCTCTGCCATGACAGGGGAGGGACTAGATTCCCCCTCCCCGCTCCGATACTCCAGTGCTGACTGGTGGAACGGACGGGGGAGGGGGCGGGTACAGCTGGCTCTGCCTCTAGATAGGTTGGGCAGATAATAATTGTTGGGATTCGCTTCAGCTGCAGCGTCTCAGTATACCGCGAGCTGAGGTTCGCGGTATACTGAGCTTAGGGTGACGGGAGGGCGCTTGTTCGTGTCCTCCCGTTACCCTAAGGAAATCTATGGGGAAAAGCCCTAACCCCATAGTTCTCCTTTTAATGGAAAGGCAGAGATGGGGAGGTGTTCTGTAGTAAAATCCACCTGTGTCCATCCAGTATTGGAGTACTTATCCTTTTAAACTACATTTTCCAGTTGGGGGAATCGCCTCTAAATAATAGAGTGTTACTTTACAGTATGTGCTCCACAGAGAAGTATCGCGCAATAATTTGAAATAGAAAACCCTTTTTGAAAGTATTTTTTAATTTTGTGAAGATTTACACAAGCCGCTACTGCACCCTCATGGCTTTGCTTTATGTGATTCGTTTATAACTGTTTAAAGGTGATCACCCTACGCTTACTTTTTGCATTAGTTTGGAGAGGATAAGTTAAGACTTTTGAATTCCCCACCAAAACATCTGCATAATGTTTCATTACAGGATTATTATGTAAAATTGTCAAGTGAAATCTTCCAAATGTATAACCAGAGCAGTATGAGTGCACTTTACACAAATAGCCTTCAAACAACTGTGATGTGCAAAATGACATCAACAAGCAAAGTTACTCCACCACCTACAAATCACACGAATACGATATTTTCTGCCAATATTCCATCTGTGTGCTATGCCGATGACAGCGAGCAGTTTAACAATGAACTAACTGCTAAATCTGAGACTTGTGTGGCTATTGGTGGTGGTTCTTCTGGAAAGGTAAATTGTCCATGTGTGTCTGGTATTCGGGTTAGTAGAAAACATTGGTCTCACAAAGCTTTTATGGTCCACCACATTTTTTTACGTTTGTACGTGAACAATCCCAATTCTTCTAAGGTGTTCTCCAGAGGTCATATTTTCTTCCTAGTCAGTTAATCTGCTAACCTGCAACAATAACCCCAACTATATTGGAAGGACATGTATGGAGGTCTAAGAGACTCTGACCATTAACCCCTAAATTGCAAATGTAAATAGTATATCCAAAATATGATCCGCCTATATTCTCAAGGTAATCTCCTCCTTCAATAACCTAACTGAATTAAAGAAGATTGTGACCTCCATAAAGGGAGGTAAGACTCCTGAGGAATCTGTGCAGCAACAGTATAGGCTTCATTATCAAACATCTACCATATCGAAAAGCATATCCAAAATGGAATACATCTTATAGAAAACCCATGTACAACATTAATCATGTACAGATGCACACATTTAAAAACACTCCCTTTGGTTTTTCTCCCAAGGAGAGTGAAAAATCTGGTAGAGCCTCATTAATGAAAATGAAATAGAATGCTATACAATTATATTTGAATATTTTCGACAGTTATATGTGAATTTATTTATAGAAGACTGTGCATCAATACAGCAATATATCACATATAGCATTCCATTTTCAATAATGTTGCTCTACCAGATTTTTCACTCCCTATGGGAGAAAAAACAAGGAGTGTTTTTAAGTGTCTTTTGAATGTGCGTCTCTGTGCATGATTAATGCTGCATATGTTTTTCTTATAAGATTTATTACGTTTTGGATATGTTTTTAGTTATAGTAGATGTTTGCTAATGAAGCCTAACTGTCCTGGAGTGGTTAATACCACTCCATGAGTGGTCATGTTCATTTAAAGAAATAAGAGTTTAGTTTGCCGAAGGGAAGGGATTAAGAAAAAAACAATCTATGGATGAGAGATTGCATGGGGGCTGCAGAGCAGAATCTCCTTTTTAAATATACTCGGGGGTCTATTTATATACAATTTGCAGAGCCATTGCCCCTGCGAATCTCTGTGAATGTTCGTTCTGTGCAAATGGATGGACAAAATGAACATTCTTGTATATTGTCTTTCTAAAGTTTCTGTGCTAGGCCCTATACTGTTTAACCTGTTTATTAATGATATCAAGGAAGATGTTAATAGCCATGTTTCTGTGTTTGCTGATGATACTAAAATTGGGAGGGTAAGAGACACGGACTTAGACACTATAACTTTACAGGAGGAGCTGAATAAAATAGGGGAGTGGGCAACAATATGGCAGATTAGGTTTAATGTTGAAAAATGTAAAGTAATGCATTTTGGGATTAAAAACAGGCGAGAAAAATACACATTAATGGGTGCTCCACTAGGGAAGGCAGAAATGGAAAAAGATCTGGGGGTCATAGTAGACAACAGATGGAACAATAGTATGCAATGCCAGGCTACGGCAAACAAAGCTAGCAGAGTACTGTCTTGTATTAAAGAGGGAATGTACTATGGAGACAAAGCAATCATTATGCCACTTTATAGATCGCTGGTTCGGCCTCATCTGGAGTATACGGTCCAGTTTTGGTCACCAATCCACAGAAGATATGTCCTTGAGCTGGAGAGAGTCCAGAGAGGGCAACAAAAATCATTAAGGGGCTGGAGGACCTAAGCTATGAGACAAGTTTACTGAATTTAAACTTGTTCACGCCGGAAGTGAGGAGATTAAGAGGAGACATGATTTTGGTACAAAATGTTTAGTGGTGATTGCAACATCAGCAATAAACTGTTTACAGTAAACTCCATAACAAAGACTAGAAGCCACCTCGTAAAACTGGTGGAGAGAAGATTTAACAACAAGGGGCGTAGGGGCAAGTTCCAGACTTTAAGTGCGGTTAAAGTCTGGAACTTGCTTCCACAAGAAGTATTATCAGCTGAGAGTATTGAATCATTCAAAGAGCATTTGGATTCCTTCCTCAGAGACCGTAACATACAGGGGTACAGGTACTCTTAAAAACAAGGTCACGCAGGAACTCATGTACACATATACACATGCACAATCACTCACAGACACACAAAGGTTGAACTTGATGGACCTGTGTCTTTATTCAATCTCAAATACTATGTAGCAAGTATTTTTCAATTTCATCTGGTAATACCTCATTATGGTCTCTAGATGGTGCTGAGGAGCATAGAAAATACCAATTTCCTTTTGGATGTAGTTCGGCTTTAAATTTCATCCCTGTTTGTCCAGAATAAATTACTTGGGTCTCAAAATAATAGCACAGTTCAAAGACCATTCCCGTTAACGATCCAACTTCAGAGACGAGTTTGCTTACAAGCTGATTAACATCACAAGTTACTTTACACTACTGTTCTTTGCACTGAGATGTGGTTACTGCATGTTTACATGCATACAAAATGCATAAGACCATTAGACATAAATTACATTCAGCTGTGAGTGGCTGACCTTGGCTTTCTCTTTGACAGAACACCAGATGTTTTTAAGCACAAGAAAACACTTTTGTTCCTATTATGTACTGTCTGCACTATGAATGATGCACAATCATATTGAAGGATACAAATGTACTTTCGTCTTGGACACTATGGAGAAATACATTTGTTCAAAAATTACAAAAAGTTCACATGCAAGAAAACACTTTATCAAAACATTAAAAAACGTACATAGCTCTCTAATGCAATTCGCCATCAATAAACACGCAATTGCAGGTGTTCAAATGGACACCTGAGCTGGATGACCTGTCCTATATCTGCAAATGAAATGCTAGAGTCAGTGAAATCGCTAGAAGTACATAGACATGTAATGAAGAATAGTTATGTCCCCTACAAGATGGTGTGTTGAGAGATTTGCTCCCTAACTTTTGCAGCTTCATTGCTCAGATTGCATGGAAACAGCGCTTTGACCAGCTTTTCTTGGATGTGTTGTCCTATCTAGTTCCGCTGAGCTTAATAAAGCATAATTTTTTTAATTTCCAAAATGGTAAGTAGTGGCAGAGAATGACAGGGTTTACTTGGTGTGTTTTTAATAAATTGTCCCTAAAGAGATTTGTGTGTCCCCTAAGCAAAATATAATACCATAGATGAGTGTACTAGATCCTGTTAAAACTGTGTGTGGTTGAGGAGAGCAGGCCTCCAAAAAATATAACATCTTAAGAACATTCTGTTGCATTCACTTAATGCTTTTTGTATTAACTACACTAAACTACTATAAAATATATGGGGCTAAGGCAGTGGAGAACAATCTATTAGACATTCAATAAAAACTTCTTCTATTAGGGATGTTTAGATACCAGTTCAGATACCAATGCCAATACTTGGCATTTTCATGAGAACTACCGGAGTCACAGAGGTTGCAGATGTGACCGGGCCACCACTGTCTTTAAAATCATTAGTCTGTAGTGTTTTATAAAAACTGTCACATGACACTAAACAAAAATAGTATTGGTGCATCCCTAATATAAATATAATTAATATTACACAGTGAGGAAAATAATTTCATCCCCTGCAGATTTTGTAAGTTTGCCCACTTACAAAAAAAAATTAGGGTGTATAATTTTTATTATGGGCGTATATTTAAATGATAGAGACAGAATATCAACCAAAAATCCAGAAAACACACATTATATAAATGTTATAAATTGAGTTGCAGTTCAGTGAGTAAAAGAAGTATTTGATCCTCTATCAACCAACAATAATTCTGGCTCCCGCAGACTGGTTATGTGGTACACAGATTAGTCCTGTCAATGTAAGAAGGTGCTCCTAACGACAACTCGTTATGTATATAAAAGACACCTGTCCATAGAATCTTTCTTCCATTCAAACCTCACCACCATGGGCAAGACCAAAGAGCTGTCAAAGGACGTTGGAGACAAGATTGTAGACCTGCACAAGGCTGGAATGGGCTCCAAAGACTATCGGCAAGAAGCTTGGTGAAAAGGAAACAACTGTTGCAGTGATTATTCGCAAATGGAAGGAATACAAAATAACCATCAATCGCCCTCGGTCTGGAGCTCCATGCAAGATTTCGCCTCATGGGGTAAGGATGATCATGAGAAGAGTGAGGGAACAGCCCAGGACTACACGGGAGGAACTTGTGAATGATCTCAAGGTAGTTGGGACCACACCAAACAAACCATTGGTAACGCAATACACCACCATGGATTGAGATCCTGCAGTGTTCGCAAGGTCCCCCTCCTCAAGAAGGCACATGTACAGGCCCGTCTGCAGATTCAGAGAAGGATTGAGAGAAAGTGCAGCGGTCTGATGAGACCATAATTGAGCTCTTTGGCATGAACTTGACTCGCCGTGTTTGAAGGGAGAAAAATGCTGACTACGACCCTAAGAACACCCTCCCTACAGTCAGGCACGTAGGTGGAAACATTATGCTTTGGGGCTGTTTCTGTGCTAAAGGTACAGGCTGACTTTGCCGCATTGAGGGGCCATGTATTGTAAAATCTTGGATGAGAACTTCCTTCCCTCAGCCAGAACACTGAAGATGGGTCGTGGATGGGTCTTTCAGCATAACAATGACCCAAAATATACCGCAAAGGCAACAAAGCAGTGGCTCAGGAAGAAGCACATTAAGGTCATGGCCTAGCCAGTCTCCAGACCTTAATCCTATAGAAAATTTTAGGAGGGAGCTGAAACTTCGAGTTGCCAAGCGACTGCCAAGAAACCTTAAGGATTTAGAGAAGATCTGTACAGAAGAGTGGACCAAAATCCCTCCTGAGATGTGTGCAAACCTGGTAACCAAATAGAAGAAACGTCTTACCTCTGTGCTTGCCATGAAGTACCAAGTCATGTTTTGCTCTTCCCCATAGCCAATGCTCCTTAAAAATGACAGCTGACTACTAACTTTTGAGTTTTTCTCTAGTCTAGTCTTGGAGCTGGAAAAGAATCTGTACTTGTACCGAGTAAGGTACTTGGTATCTGAGCATCCCTAACTTCTACACATTATAAGTTGCTCTAATGTCCTTCTTATCTCTAATTCTAGGTGAACCCCAGGGAAAGTGAGCACAAATATTCCAAGCGTTTCTCTAGTGCAGAAGAAACACAATGGTCAAGTGGCTCAGAAAAAGGTTTTAATATGTTACATGAAGATTCACATTCAACAGTTTCTAAAAAGGATGAAAGTGCTGAAAACTATGATGTATACGTTTCTCCTCGACCTATGAGCCATACGCAAGCGGAAACATTCTCATTAGGTGATGACAGGTTAGCCATGATTGGTGATAAGAACCATCCAGCTGCAGCCAGTAGTAAGGTCAAACATCAAGAGTATACTCATGTTACAAGTAGCACTGTTGATGATGCAGAGGATTCACCCTCTGATGCCTTAAACATGAACAGTACTGCAGATGTCTTCCATGAGGACGATGGACATTCTGACCATTCAGAGGCCACAGGGGAAGATTTTCTTAAGAAGAGAAGTCCTTTGGTTTCCTTTATGCACTCTATGCAAAATATACATGCAAACTCTGAGCGGCAGGAAACTATATTAGAATCTGCTGACAGCAGAATTGTACTGGAAGCCAAGCTTCAGGATGTTCGGCAAAATAATGAAGACAAAGAACTGGACACGTCTAATGTTCACTTAGTCGTTACTTCAAGTAGTAATGGTAGTGAATTGGGGATGTGTAAGAAAAGCACTTACTACAATAATGATTTGAAATCTTCATGTGAGGAAAACCAAATGGATATAACATTTTGCAACAATGATGACCTGTCACCTTTGACAAGCTCGAATTTTAAATCAAATTCTACTCCTTTGGATGATGGAAAGGTACATACATTGTTTGTTTTTGTTTTGTTTTTAAGCATGTAATTTTTATTAAATTTTTCAGGGATAAACAATGTTTTGAGACAAGAAAAAATAATCGAATGCAGATATATAAAACACAGCAAGTGTCAATCATTAAACAAACAATGTACATAATGGTAGCATTGTTTGTGAACATTGTTTGTGAACTGCAACATTTAATATATGTGGTCAAAACCAAGGGAAAAGCAAGTAAGAGGGCAAAGGACAGGAAAGTGTCTGGTCTAAGGGTAGTAACTTGGAAGGAAGTGGAGAGTCGCAAATTGGATAAGGTGGGTGGAGGAGTGATCAGATATAGTGTGTTGGCGGGACAGGATACTTGCATAAAGGTCATAGATCTACGGGACTAGGAGGAGGTGTAGGTCAGTCAGGTGGTATTGCTAGAGGGACCTACGGTCAGTCGCTATAACATGTATTGTTGATTGTTGACCTGGATATATGATTTAGGTATTGATTTAGTGTTTTATTTTTTGCATTTTCCATTTGTTGTTAAGCAATGGAAATATTTGCATTCAATCTTTTGGGGCGAGTCTGTAAATTTGCAAGTCTCAAATATGGCAGCTGCACATGGCCACTTATGTAGTCGCCAAAAGAAGCAGCTGTCGGCAGCTGGCGGAGGGAATGTAGTGAGAAGTTTGCAGAGGGTGGCATTTGGGAAAATACAATGTAACAGCACGAGTTATATTTAAAAGTGAGCTCTGCTAATAACACCTTTTATACAGGTGATGGGGGGGCATAAAAATGTGCCAGAAAAGCTGTCTGGTGCAAACATTGTAATACAGTACTATGCTGAAAGCTGTTCAAACACAGTAACTGCAAAAAGTCACTCATACAGACACGTTCATATTATACCAATGGTAAATAGACCTTAGGGACATGGCAAGTATTGTTTGCAATCCTGTCCCAATGCCTTAACTGACCTTGTATATTTCCCAGCATATAAAGAGTTAATAGCTTTAGGGAGGAGCAACCCCAACATGCTGGAGACTCTGCTTCAGTCCAGAAGAAAGGCAGTGAGGCGCAGCACAGTGTCATCAAATGACACATTGTGAATCATGCCAAGAAAACTACAGACACACCAGACTCTTATGCTACATAGGAGGAAACCCACGCAAAATTACAGAAAATAAAATTGACATGGTGTATTTGTACACTTCCCCCCCACACATCCCCTTCCCACTCCACTGCCTTCCTTCAAATCAGATTCCTACCTTATACTCTTCACCACAGTATGGAAGAGGGCAGGACTTTAAGCAGGTCTGAATGGGATGCTTGGGGAGGTCCTGGAGTGGTGCGGCACCCTAGTTGAGAAAGTCTGACCTGGTCTATGGACTTTAAACTATCTACATATTCTTGACAAGCAGGTAATGCATGTTCAATTAAGCCCCCTCCCCCCAGTTTCTTTTAATATTCCGTTATTAATTTTCTAAAATACTTAAAGATCACGAGAAAGACTTTAAATTAGGGTTTTATTTGATTTTTTTTTTTTTAACAGCTTATAAAACAAATAGGCTGTTGGCAACAAAGGGGTTGCAGGCTTCCAAGATTCTGTTCTCATAGAAAAGATAGGCAGAGCCAGCAGTCATTCACGCAGCTGGGCAGATCCCGGCACAATTGTTGCGATCCGCTTCAGCTGCGGCGTCTCAGTAAACCGTGAGCAGTAGCTCGCGGTATACTGCGGTGTCTCAGTATACCGCGAGTTACGGCTCGCGGTATACTGAGCCTAGGGTGATGGGAGGACGCTAGTTTGTGTCCTCCCGTTACCCTAAGGAGAACTATGGGGGGAAAGCCTTAACCCCATACTTATCCTTTTAAGAGTGCATGATCAGGACACAGGTTCACTTTAATTACCACCCTGATTTCAGTTTTTCCTCCAACATGGTCCTGCCTGACTGCTGTTCATACTTTGCATGCGTTCCATACCCCCATATCTGCTGCTAAGCCATACTCCTGTTAGCCTCTGGTCCCTCTGAGTATGGCTTACCCATAGGAATGAATGGGGCTGCAGCACTCGTGCGGTATGAAGAGGAGTCAGCTGGAACCTTTTTAGAGGAAAGATAACTGAATCCGGTAGGAATGTTAGCATAATGCTTGGTGGGCTGTACTTGGGGGGTTAGAGGATTTATTAATGGACAAATATGCTAACGGTGAATTTGTCCTTTTAAATGGCCCAAAACACTGCTATTATCTGAAATATCACTTTAAGAATACCAAGGATAGGTAAGGCACAGAGGTGCCTTGGTAGAAGCCAAAGAGTGGCTTTTGCTGCTTTATGTATATTTTTTTAATACACATGTATTTGGGAGCAAGCATGTTTACTTCTTGCTTGGTAGCACTGTATATTAATTATAAGGGTACAATTTTGTGGATCAAGTCTGCCCTGATTAAAGCACTGTGACCGTATCTGAAGGGATACAGCGACTTTAAAAGGTAGTCAGCCTATGGAAGTTTTTGAGTTTTATTGTAATAGAATTATTACAAATTGACTACTCTATGTCAAAGTGAAAGCAGATCTTTAAAAAGTAATTTAAGTGACTTCAGATTAAAAAGCGCTGAATGCCTGACTGCATACGTGTACACCCCCTTCAAATTGGTGTGTCGTAGATGTACTTTTAGCAGCAAATACAGCTTTTGTTTCTGTGTGGATATGTCTCTATTAGCTTTGTACACATTTGCCAGTTGCAAAAACTGCAAGTTTTCCCCTTTCTTTGCCTGACTGCATCAGGTTTTCCTCCAGGGTTTCTTTGTACATGCCTTCCAGGGCTGCTGCAGAGGAACATTCCCGCACAATGATGCTGCCACCTCCATGCTTCACAGTGGGGATAGTGTGTTTATGATGTGTTTGGCTTATACCAGCGCTCAACCATATAAGCTGTGGTCAATATTTGCACAATAGAACACCCCAGGTAAGATTATTCAAGGAGACACATGAAGGTGCCAGCTTTAACCACCTTCCGTCCATGGCCGTTTGTGAACGGCCGGACGGAAGTCTGCTAGGAGCGGGAGGGCATCTTAAGACGTCCTGCCCCTACCCCCTCTCGTGTGCGGCTGGGACCGGCGCGGCGATGATCTAACAGCAGATCAAAGGGAGATCATTACTCGATTTTCCTTTGATCTCTCTTCCTGTCCCCAAATGCAGGAAGTGATGTATATTACATCACTTCCTGCATTCAGTGTCACTCTCCGGTGCAGAACACCGGAGAGAAGCTGATGAAGCAGATCTCTGCTTCATCAGCTTCTGTGGGGGTCACTAGGTGACATCAGAGGTCTTGGAGACTAAACTAAACACTAAACTGATGAGCGGTAAAAACGTTTAAAGTGTCGCCTATGGCCAATTTTGGTTGCGGTTGTTTTCTGCGATTTCGCGGGCGTGCGCAATTTTAAAGGTTGACATGTTTAGTGTCTATTTACCCGACGTGACCCCGTCTTTTATATTATACCAAAAAATTGGGGTGAAAATAAATGTTTCATAACATTTTATAGGGCAACATGTTTTTTTTTCAAAATTTAGGGTACTTTTTTTGTTATATAGTAAAAAATAAGAACCCCAGTGGTGATTAAATACCACCAAAAGAAAGCTCTATCTGTCCCCAAAAAATGGTATAAAATTAATTTCAGTACAGCGTTGCATGACGGAATAAACGTCAGTCAAAGTACCGCAGCGCTGAACACTGAAAAATGGCCTGGCCAGGAAGGGGGTGAAACACCCCGGTCTTCAAGTGGTTAAGGACCTGGGGCCACTTTACAGAGTAAGATAAACCCACAAGCTTGTTTTAGGACCATCAATGAGAGATGGTTAAAGATCTATCATCCAGCTAAAGAGATTATTTATTTGGCTTTTTCTGTACTTTATTCTTCTGTCCAAATTTTCTTTTATCATAGGTTTTAGAGTCTAGGAGTCGGTTAAATTATGACAACCCTCCAACTCTCGAAAGCCCAAAGGCAGCGAGAATTTCTCTTGAATTAGTGCACAGTGAAGAATCTAGTATGCAAGGTGAAAGTCAAGACCATGCTACAAGAAACATGGATTTGGCACAGAGCATTAAAGAAGCAGATACCTGTATTGGCATTGAGCTTAATGATGGCAAAGATTCCAGTGTTGATCCAGAGCTTACGGGTAATAGCTTTAAAGAAGCTAAAGCAAGTTCTTCCACTCATGAAGAAATAATAGAACGTTCAGAGCAATCTCTAGATGAGATGGAAAAATTTCAAAAAGAGACTTCTTCGTTGGATGAAAATGACACCAATGAGGCAAGTACTGTTAGAGGCATCTCAGAGAAACATATTGATAACTACTTAATTCATGGAAAATATTAGCTTGCCTATCCCCGGACAGTGCTCCAAGATTATTATAGTAACATGTTTGTAATCTGTTTGGAGGTACTCAATTGGTATTTCTCAGTCTGTCCAAAGTCAAAAGATTTGGGAGTGGTAAAAACGATATGGTTGTCTTTTGCAATCTATATTTCCCTTCACTTCTGTACTGTAGACCCAAAAAATAGAGATCTCTCCACTGTCAGGAAATGTCTCTTAAACAGTTGTCAGCGGAACATGTGTCTGCATTGGAAAGATTCCCCTTCAGTCCTGTTTTTGGTGAAAACTCAAAAGTTTGAATTTCCCATCACTTTCGGTCCCCCCCCGAGAAATAGCATAAATCGGCCTAACTGGGATACAGACGACCATAAAAAAAAAATTTGACACGGGTTCTAAAGCCTGACTACAAACTAAAAATAAAAGTTTTGGCTTATAGATAGATACACTTTAATATGACACTGTAGGTTGTGTTGAGTTGACTAGAGGAATAAGTACTCTAAGAGGGATGATTCATCTATATTGTTGGAGAAAAGAACATGCAACAAAGGAGAATTCCCTTCCCTATGGATGAAGGTGAGTGAATATGGTAAACCTCTAGATAGGAATACTTAGTTCACTTTGGAATAAGGTCAGAATGGTTTCCTGTGCAAAAATTATCTGCTATGTATGTGTTACATTCTGTATGTTGCATCTCTGCATCTTTGTAAAGCATGATTTATATATTAATGTTCCCTGTTAGAATCAGTAGTGATATTGTTATGGCTGAGCTAGCCAAAGATTCAAATGGGTTTGTTGATATGTTTATAGCCGAGCTCCCTATAGACTGGAGAGGGCATGGTAATAGGGTTTATAGACTGGAGAAGGCTTTCGTGATAGGTCTGTAGCAGATTGAACAATAGACTGGAGTGGATTCCATGATTAGCCTGCCCTCAGGGCATCCCGTCGGTGTACTGCTGCAGAGCATTCCATAACCATGAGGTTTGTCAGCTAGCAGGGGGGCAGAGAGGGACAGGCTGGTGCCAGTTGATTAGTGATCAAGGCAGGTTTCTAATCCGTTCCCCACAACATCAACCCTTATGCAGGCACCCACAGTCATCAGAACTTATATGGCCGCCTCAAGCAGTTATCATTTCATGTGCACCTCAGCATAGCAAGTCTTCTCATGCAGCTTATCTCCATTATTACAGGTTTCAGAATTATGGACAGTTTGTTCTAGTTATGGACAAGATAATGAACATTCATATGGTACCAAGGTAAGCATGACTCTGGTATAACACACAATGATTCCACATATTATTTATTTTGTTAGGTGATTGTAGCTGTATTTTAGTGTGCTCAGGGCAAGCTTTCAGGAAATCTACTACCACCTTCCAGTCCAAGTAGTTCTAATGCACTGAAGTTTAGAAAAATACTAACAGAAACTGCAATTAAGATAACAATCTGTGTAAGTTAGGGAAGAGTGACCGAATGGTAATAAGTGAGCTAGATAGAGAGGGAGAAGGTGTAGAGTCCAAAGGTGAGAATGGTAATAAAATCAACTCTGTGGGTTAGAACTAAGATCAACATTGAGTCCATTATCTTTTGTATCAAATAGAATTGGCATTTTTAGTTTAACCCCTTCACGACCTATGACAGCATAATCCCATCATGAAGTCTGAAGACACAGACGTTTTGTAGAGCCGGTTACCGGGTTTAGAGTAGTTGCGATTCTGGCGACTCATCTGCCGCCAGATCGCTTCTACGATCCCCTATGTGATAGCAATTAAAGTAAAATAAAAATATTAAATTAAATGTAAAAATACATTTTAAGTCCCCCACCCCTGCAAGCACGCGCGTTGTCACATAAACATGTTTCGGGTGCGCCTGCGTTCGGCAACGACGATCGTGCTACACATGTTGGGTATCACCGTGCACGCCAGAGTGTGAGCAATAATTCTAGGGCCAATATTTACATGCATCTCTAAACTGATGACCTGTAGGGGCTTTTAAAGTGTTGTGTATGGACTTTTTGGGGTACTAAATTCTGTTGCAGTTTCACAGAAGTGCACAATTTTTAACCTGGGCATGCTGTGTATCTATTTACTTGTAAACCTCATCTTTTATATTTTATAAAAAATATGGTTTTATATTGTGTTTTGGGGCACTAATTTTAACTTAAGTGCATTTTTCACAAAATCTTTGGGTTTGATCATAAGTTGCGCTAATATCGTGCAACATAAAAATTTGCAACTGCCTCCATTTTATTCTATAGGGTCTTGGCTTTCAAAAAATATATAATGTTTGGGGGTTTTAAGTAATTTTCAGGCCTAAAATGTGGATTATAACATGGGTGCAAAAAATGAAGAAAAGGGCTTGGTCCTTAAGGGGTTAAAGTTTCCTTTTCTAAATTTCTTTGCATCTGGCTCGCATACATGGAAAAAATAGTGTCACTTATCCGCCCCCCTTCACATTTGCCCCCGTCTGCAATGGTTCACAGAATAAAAGACGTTCTGTGACTGGACAAAGGAAGAGGGGCATGGGACAGTAGCAGAACAGAAGGACAGCCATAACTGTACTTTTCGGCTTAAATAAAAGTGTGATTTGTTTTTTATTTAGTTTGTTCCTCTATACAGCAGTGATCCAGAAATGGGGTAAACCTCATTAGGGTTTTTTTTTACACACCAAAAGTCACAAAAACCTCACTTGTCTGGATTCACCTGTGACTCTAGTAAAAGTAGTAACTATTGATGCGGCAGTAAGTTGTCATTCCCTAAAGCCGATCTCCGGGATTTTCAAAAGTTAACCCTTGCAGTGGGGCTTCCCCTTGTACTGCAAAGGTTACCTGCTCGTTTCGTCTAGGAAATGAAAATAAAGAAGATACTTACCCGACCCTTGTTCCTGCGGCGGTGACCGCTCACCTTTCTCCACCTCTTGGCTCCAGCTGTTGTATGTCCCTCGGTGTCCTCACGTCTAATGCGAGTGAATGGACCTTGCACAGACTTGATGACATCAGCGGGGCTTAGACCGCCAGAGCCCAGGGGAGAGGAGATTTGGGGACCAGTTTAACAGCCAAGCAGGATCAAGGATCAGGCGAGTGTATTTTCTTTATTTTGTATCAGTTAACCCTTGCAGTGCAGAGGTTGCCCCACTGCATGGGTTAACTTTTGAAAATCCTGGTGTTCCTCTTTAAAGTGACACTAAACTCAAAAGATAAATCCTAAAAATGCCTTTAAGTACCTTACCTATTGACAAAAATGTATCTTATTTGTGTATCACTCAGCTGTAGATCCTCAAGTCATCTCTGAATTGGTGCTGACAATGTCCTTCCTTCTGGAGGGTGAGCTACTTGTGGTCCCTGTGTGTGTTGTAAAGTTGCCACCACTCCAAGCTCACTCCTGTGATGGACTACAATCTCACGTTTAGTTTACTAATTTGTATTGAGATTGTAATCCATCACAGTAGTGAGCTTGGAGCGGTGGCTACTTTATAACACACACAGGGACCAAAAGGAGCCCCCCTCCAGAAGGAAGGACAGTGTCGGCACCAATTCAGAGATGATTTGAGGATCTACAGCCGAGTAACAAATAAGTTACAGTTTTGTCAATAGGTAAGGTACCTGAATACATTTTTTAAGATTTAACTTTAGTTTATTGTCACTTTAAGATAACAAAGTTGTATATAGTCCGTTTTTTTTCCCCAAAGACTTTCTTCTAGAAATATTTGTACTATGCAATCTATGGACAAAAATTTGCACATTTTGATCTTTAATTTTCCCGTTTATGCGGACACTAAATTTACCTTTCTACTGCTAAGCATGGCAGCGTTATTTACAACAACAAAAAATGTTTTTGTTTTATAATTCACCAATAAAAAAAAGTATAGGTACAAATCAATAAAAAAAAGTATAGGTACTACTACAAATCAATAAAAAAGTTGAAATATTAATGTTAAAAAAAAAAAACACCAAAACATTAGCAGCTAATAAAAGCAAAAGGGGGAAAGGAGTTCATTAGGACTTATTGGGGTTAATGGGATTATAGAAACTAGTTTATAGATTATAGAAAATAGTTTGTTTTCTTTTTTTCAAGGTTTCTTTAACAGACTACATATGCAGATGGAAGTGTAGCACTAGTAACATTGCTACATTGTAATTCTTATTGACACTGCAGCCACTGAGTGGCAGTTTACACAGGAAGAGGCAAGAGCTGCTCCTGTGAAATTAAACCATTCCAGGCTGTCATTTTGAAAGTCTGGATTTGCCAGGAAATGTTGGCCAGGCAGTTGTGGTGAAGGAGTGGAAGCAGGACAAACCACAGACGTCCAGAGTCTTTAAAGACCGTTTTCAGGGCATGTGTGGTATGCTTAAAGTCCGGATTTGATTCAAAACTGGGACATTCATATCTTCCAAAGAGTGGTCTGGATGTAAGAAGTGATGGCCTACTGCTATACAGTAATTTTGTCTTCCTTGTCTCATGTTATGCAGTATTTAAGTAGACTCCTTTTTTCCTGAATGCAACATCACTGGTTGCATTCACTGAGATACACCACATTACTGGAGGTATAGATGTATGACGCTCTAATCTTAAAAGTAAATTTACCATGATGGATGAATGTGGCTGCAAAGTTTTAAGCATTATTGTTTTCAGTATCCATGTTGGTACCATTCAGAAAAGGGAATCGTGTACAAAGAATAGAATAGATTTGTCCATTCTTATCACTCTGATCTCCTGAAACCTTATCCTTATTAACCAAAAAATAACCTGGTTTTGCGTGGGAAAAAAGATCACATACTCTACTCAACTATGTTGTTGCGTAGATGTCACATATTGCAGTGTAAGGGTATACAGATATCTTTTTACTTTTAAGAGCTAGGCCAGTCCAGCAGGCTCTGCTGCCCAATGAAGAGTTAGCATTTCACAGTTACATGACAGGGGGTGGAAGATAATCTCGACTTGGGCAATCAAATTTGTGTATTTAGCCTGGATCTAAGATTCTAAGGGACACAGGAATTAATTTTCACATACACACAGGTACTAGTTACCAAATGTGCCTGTAAGAAAGCACTTACACTTTTTAGACCAGGTCCGTTTCACTTTAAGAGGGGGGTCATTCAGCTTTATAACCTACACTTGTGGAAATAACTCATGGAAATTATGCAAACAAAAGTTCTTAATTTGTGGCCTGTTTGTCTTCAATCTTTTCACTGATTATAGGTTGCCACATTTGGGAACATGGACAAGCTGGAATTAAGCCCTAGCTCCACTGAGACTTCAGATGTCGAGGCCATGGATACAGAAAATGCAGGCAAATCTTGCCCAGAATCATCTGAGGATGCTAACGAGGAAAAGTCATATAGTAATGAAAAATCCGATTTGGTAGATACCTCTACAGAAGTTTCTGTGGCTGTATTGCACCAGGATGATGCTAGAAACTCTGAGGATGATGGATGCCAAGTAAACAGGAACTCAGTTGCCGTAGAAGTTACAGATCATAGCACTGAGGTAAATAAGATGTAGAAAACAAAAACATTTTGCTGGTTTTGGGGAGATATTTTTTTTCTCTTTCAAATGTGCCTTTTGTCTAAGTGATATAGTGAAAAGGTTAATACCTTTTCTACCAAATTAGTTGCCAGCTTTTGTGCTTGTTCAGGTCATCTTTCTCCAGGCCTGGGGGGTATGATGTGCAGCGACTCAGACCTGTTTATGAAACACTAGGGCAGGGCTCAAAATTTCCACTCGCCCGCTCGCATTTGTCGAGTGGAAATACAGTGAAGGCGATTGGAAATTTGGATTCTCAAAGTACCGGCCCTAAGCCAACAAGTGAGGCACACGGTCACAGGCCATGTATCTGACTTGCGGAAGCAGCTCCACGGTCTGCATCTCTGTCAGATGCAGACCGTAGAGCTGCTCCTGTCAGCACTGGCTTCCTTCGGCCGGAGCTCTGACAGTTCTGAGCTCTGGCCGAAAGAAAGGATGGATTAGTGATCCCCCTAGATCACCAGGGATCGATCTGCCTCCTCCCTGGAGATCTAAGCAGGTGAGGTGGCTTGCTGTGGGAGGGGTGGCAGGGGAGTGTATTTTATGTGGGGGGATCTTGGAACGGGGGTGTATTATTTTATGTGTGGAGGGGCTTAAAAGGGGGCAGTGTATTATTTTATGTGTCTGGGGTGGAAGGGCAGGGTATTATTTTCTGTGTGCGGGGGGGGGGAGGGAGGAATAGGAATACAAATATATTTTTTTATAAGGACAAATGCCTTACTTCTAGTAGTATTGTCCTGAATTATTATATTTTTTTTTTTTTTCATTTTTATGCAAGTCATAGATAAAAATGTAGCAAAACTTAGAAAATTGCACTTTTCTACTTTTGAATTTTTTTTACTGTACATTAACCATGTGAAGACCGGGGTGTTAAAGTGACATTAAAGCATACATTTTTTGCCCCTCCCCCCAAAGTTAATGTCAGCACTTACCTTAAATGATGTCTCTCAATCCGATCTTCTTTCCTGTCGTTTTCATCTGTCCCTCCAGCACTGCTGCGGGTCTCCGATCCAGCGCTGACTCCTCTGTGCTTGCTGGCACTTCTGATCCCACGGTGTCTGCATGCGGGTGCACGCCGTCCATATACTTACCTTGTCTCCTGAAAATCTGAACTGCGCATGCGACCTCCCCGAGATTCTTTCGGCCGCCCAAGATTTTTCGGATGTACTACACACATCCTGTGTGTTTTTCAATGAGGTTTTTTTGGGGCATATGTAGCATGCCACAACTGGTTACCACGTCTGCCTTTATGAGGCCATCTTAGGCCAACCTTTCTACAGAATGTGTGTATTTAAAAACAGCCAAAAGGATAAGGTGCTTTAATTATTGTATTCAGCTTGCATTATTTAATGCAGTCTTGCTTGCTATTGTTGTTTTTTCCCTTTTTTAAATACCCCAGGCATTGTTTAATAAGGAATATACTTGCATGTGATGGTTTTTTTGAAGATATTTTTTTCAATGCTTTTGGCAAACAGTACATCTGGTGGTCCTTACCCTTCTATGCTATTAAATCTTCTCTTTGTTTCTAGATGAAGGAAAGCGCAAAGACAGAAGAAACCCTACCAGTTTATAGCCATAGTCCTTTTCCAACTAGTGACCTCGGTGCTGATAGAACCAACAGCCTTACCACAGTTTCTGCCAACTTTCAGTCAAAAGACACAGAAGCTGCTGATTGCAATTTTTCGCAGTCTGATGAAATGGAAAATATCTCTAAAATAGATGAGATAGAAGATCCTACTGATAACACACGGACATTCTGTAACCAGGAAGTTAGGACTCTTAATAGTGCTGAAATATCGGGGAAAGATCCAAAGACATGTTTTGGAGAAAACTCCTCATTGATTGAGTCTGAGTACAGCAAGGCTGCTGATTTGGAAAGCATGGAAGAAAGAATGTTGCTAGCTTCTGAGTCTAGTAAGGTGACTGATTTGGAAAGCCTAGGGGACAAATCCTCATTGCTTGGCCCGGAGTCTAGTAAGGCTGTTGATTTGGAAAGCCTAGGGGACAAATCCTCATTGCTTGGCCCGGAGTCTAGTAAGGCTGTTGATTTGGAAAGCCTAGGGCACAAATCCTCATTGCTTGACCCGGAGTCTAGTAAGGCTGTTGATTTGGAAAGCCTAAGGGACAAATCCTCATTGCTTGACTTTGAGTCCAGTAAGGCTGCTAATTTAAAAGGCATAGGAGAAAAATCTTCATTGCATGACTGTGCGTCCAGTAAGACTGAAGATTTAGAATACATTTCTGTGTTTGAGAAGCTCAATTTAAAAACGGTCAATGAGATATATACAACTCCCACAGATGCCAAAAAGCAGGAATTGCAGACTCTTGACATAGAGAACCTTCCTGCTGAAAAAGAAACCATTGACAATAATCAATCTGTGGAATTGCTGAACATGCAATCTGACGTTTGTGTACTGGATACAGAAGATCACATGGTACCTAATACGAGCGAAACCGGGAATAGCTGTGAGGTGCTCCAAGCACCAAGTTCTGAGCCATTGAATGAAGTTATTGCTCTAGGTATTAAATCAAAGTCTAATGAAACCAAAGATTCAGATGGTGCCAAAACTCAGCCAGCAAGCAGATGTGTTGATGGAAATGTAGACCAGCTCCATGTTGAATCACAGAGTGATTTTACGTCAGATCCTGTAAGTGTGAGGCATTCTCCTGATCAGCCTAAAAAAAGCACTAAGGTCCAGACCCAAAGTATGAGAAATACAATCCGTAAGGAAATTTTATCCAAATTAAAACTTATCTGCCGAGGTTCAGGAATCAGCCAGCATATAAGCTCTAATTCTGAAGATGAGGTATTCATTGTCCATGAAAAACCTGGTAAATTGCACACAGAGGAACAAAAGAAGCAGAGCGAAAATAAAAAACTGGATTTGGCAAAACCTGAAATAAATACTGTAAGCATTGCAGAAAGTACCAGTAAAACTCAGGAAACCAAAACTCCCGAGTCAGAAAGTCTTGAAGAAAGTCCTGAAGAGATGGTGCAGGAAATGGCAGCAAATAGTCCTTCTATAACTTCAGCGGAACCTGGTATTCTTCAGGAAGTGACGCAGTTGGTTTCTCAAGATAAATGCAAATCCCCACTTCATGATGATTTCACTGATAACATTGATCAGGAATCTGGCCAGGACAAGTCTGAAATCTGTTGTATATTAAATACTGGTAGTATAAGTAAAGAGCAGTACGATCGCTGGTCAGAAACCTCAGACGACGACATTGAATTTATAAAAGAGTATAAAGAACCTCTAACACGTAAAACAAGTAAATATTTCCAGAAAGAATGTCATGAGTTCCCCAGTTCTCCACCAGAAGAGCCTGCATCCTACCCTGAACGAAGATGTTCAAGAAAGACAAAACATTTTAAAAGGCGTTCTGGCCCCAGTGCATCACTGGGGGAGGCAGGTGAATATGTATCAAGACACCACAGAGACAAGGAATATCTTAGCCCTAGAAGTCATGGGGGTATTATCATAACTAGAAAGTTAAAAGATGTCGGAAAGACTTGGCCCACAGTCCACAAAGGGAGCCTCTCTGCTGGCAGATCTGACTTTGACAGCGTATTTACTAATAGAAGAAGGGTCTCAAGTGATCTCACCCAAAACACCCTGGACATGGAGCGTTTGCGTTTCATGTGTAGATTAAAAGACGTTTTAAGAAAATCATCCCCAGATATTCATGTCTCTGAGCCTCCCTTTCAGACATTGTTTGATTCAAGAAGGATTCCAGGCGGCACAAGTTCCAGAAGTAAATGTATAAACCCTCTTCTCATCACAGTGCATTGTAAACATCGCAGGAGAGACTACAGAGGGCATGACAGCTTGTTTCCAAGCAGTTCTTATAGCCACGCCTGTTATGAGAATGAACTACGGGACAAGCCTGCATATTCTAGGACTTCCAAAAAAGTAAGAACCCGTAGATATCCTCCTCCTTATCATTTTAATCGATTGAAGTATGAGAGCACTCTGGAGAAAGCAAATAATGATATCTCGGTGATTATTAAGGAGTGCACTCAGTCCAATCACCTAAAGTTAAGCCATCTTGGTTTAGGTAGCACTGCAGTGGAGAGGACTTCAGCCTGTCCAGTGCCAGAGCAGCGTGGCAGGCAAATAAGACCGACATTTGACCCCACTTCCACTAAATCACAGACTGTTGGGAATATTATTTCTGATCACTGCACTAACCTGCGCTCAAGATTACACAGTGTGGCAAGAGACTCTGCACAAAAAAACTGTTACTTTTATCTTAGCAAGGCCAGTGATGATCATGACGACGATGAGTTCTTCTCATTAACAAAGGTAATATTAAAATTTGCTTTTATTCATCTGTCATTAAAACATTAGTTGTATACTAATGAGTTGTATAGAAAACATCTAATTATTTATTATAATGGGCTTTTCATTTTCAACAAGAAAGCTAGAAACCCCTTTTCCAGAGGGATGTGGTAGTTGGCTTTTGTAACACTTCTTTTTTTTACACTTTGCATAGAGTAGGCGATGATTAAAACCTCTTTCAAGTGTGTTTTTGTTGTTTTCTTTCTTGCAGTCTTTTTGAGGGATTTACCTTCACTTCCTGTCTATGCTGCTACAGGAAGTGATAGGAAAGCTCTACAAAATTAGGTAAATTCTCTCTTAGACAGCTGTCACTTGATCAAGTAGCCCCGCTTGAAGATTCCTCTGTTTCTGTTCCGGTGAAGTGAAGCCAAATTTAGTTTATTTGCTTTAATGGTCATTATTATAACCATTGAACGCCATCACTGAAAATAACAGCCCTTTTGGCAAATGATGAAGTCTAGCATAGCATACTTTGGTTTTTTACATTATATAATATCAGTTACATTTATTTTTCTTTAATGTTTGTATTTTTTAGCACATTTAAAGCACCAGTCGTCGCCAAATGATTAGGCTATCACAAAAAAACAAGATGGGCTTTAATGTTTCCATTTTTTTTAGGTTTTTAGCACCAACTCTTTTTAATCCCAAAAATGTTCTCCAAGCAATATAAAGACCGCTCACACTGCAAAGCTTTCCTTCAGGGCTTGTTCACTTTATTGAAATGTAAAATTTCATTAAATTGGACCTTTACTCCCTTTCACTAAAAATCACATCATGCAACTCTGCATGCTGGTATATCAAATTATATTACATTAGTCAAAGAAACATGTTTTTTATTTACTTTCAAATAAATTTTATCCATCTCCTGGTCCAATTTGGCACAAATGATGTAACGTGCCCAAGCATTGCATCCTGGGAAGGTTGCATCAGCAGACCATTGCTTGAAAATCTCATCTGTAATCTCATGAGATCTCAGGGAAAGGCATTTTGTGCATGGTCACATTTCTAGTCACGTGTCAGAGTTCCAGGAAGTAAACGGACATCTAGTAATCTGCCCTTGGTTAAAATGGCCATAGTGAGAAGAATGTGGAGGAAAAGAGAAAAAAGTTATGCAAAGAATACAAAGCCTGCAATTATCTAGAAGTATGTGTTTGTAGATTGTAGATTTCCATTACTAAACATTTCTAAAGGTGTCTTTGTTATTTTAAAGATATGGGTAGAGCTCCTCTTTTAGTTCTGTGGGCACATCGCGGCGCAATGCGGTTGTACCACATCTCACTGCAATATGCTTAAAAAAAAAAAAGTACCTCATGCTGTACAACGGTGCCCACACGTGACGAGACGAATTGCCTTGTCTTGCGTTCGGGCTGCGCTGGAAAAAATGTCCAGCACAGCCCGAACGCATATGATGTGAATGGGCCCTTAATCCGGAGATGACCCTGCAGTACCTAATTCTCTTCCACAAGATGTTCTCAGTCTTTCAGGTTGAATGATGGCCAGCGTCATTCACCAAAAGATGAGACAATACTGTCTGTCCAGAGCATCATGGGCCCTCCCTTGAGGGGCTGTTATTACTGTGCCCTGCATTTGCTGTGTAATGGCGCAGAGAAAAATCTTTCATGCCCAAGCCCCCACAAATATCATTTTAGAACAAATATTTAGACTTTGGCATAAACCCAACCATGAGTGATGCTCTTTATGACACTGGTTTAGCATCTACTACACATATACAACGGAGAAATCGCAGCCCTATACAAAGCTGTCACTTTACTACTTCTCTTTGGTACCCCCAGTAAGGGCTTTATGTTGGCCAACAATGCAATTACTTTCTGTAGAGAGGTTAGCCTGATAAAGTATACAGAAACAATCTGTGCTGTCTTGCCAACCAAGAGTTTGTCTGGAAACTGCAACCAAGATGCCAGTGGACACCAGTGTAATACTGGGTGCTTGCAGGACCTACTGGGTATCTGAAACAGCACAAGACCAGAAGATCCCTCATTACCAGTACCAAGCTAAAATATTTCCTTGGAAATTAGTTACTTAGGTGTATATGTTAGGAGCCTAACTGATTCACACTGCTGAGTCTACTACTTTAGCAACCCCCTCCCTTCCTTATGGCAGCATTTTTTTTTTTTTATCCCTTTTTAATATTTACATTTTTCAGAGTCTTCAGGCCGGTCCTCTGGGGGCTTGGGTATGAAAGATTTTTCTTTTGTCCTCTTATTTAGTTTTGCTGTGGAGCTAAGAAGCCCCTTTATTAGTGCCCAGTGTTCTGTCACCTGCCTGATCTCATGCTGATAATGTTTGTAGTCTTCAAGCTCCTGAGTATATGGTACAAGTTCATTCTTCACTTCCACAGGAGAGGTTTTCCAGAACAGTGGTAAACGTTCTCACTGAGGAAGGCTAGTCAGTGATTTATTTGCTGACTTTGAAGGAGAGGCGTCATCCCTTATCTGCAAGTTTGCCCTACTAATAAGGTACTCTTCGTGTATATGGAAATACCTTGCCATAACATTTTAGCACAATTTGTTTTTAAATAAATACTCAGACCTCAAATATTCCTTTTGTGGAAATTAATGAGCTGATTAGAGATGCACCGATGTTTCGGCCGAAAATGGTGCTTTCGGCAAATTGCCAAAAGTATTTTTTTTTTGACCGAAAATGTGGTGCATCTCTAGTTTCTCTCCTCCCCGCTGGGTGCTGCTCTGTATCCCCTCTGACACAGAGCAGCTCCTAGCAGGTAGGAGAGAAACTTTCAGGAGGCGGGGCAAGGAAATCAGGATGGAGTGAGCAGTCCTGCTGCCATCTCTGGGCTTTTGGATGCCTGCACATGGGCGACTTTTACACGTGAGTAACATGGAAAGGGGGGTCTATTTAATGTCTAGTTTGACATTTTGTAAAAACAAGTCAGTCACTGACCGTAACATATTTGTATTGCTTCTTTTATAGTCATTACTAATGAAAGATGGCTACATTCCAATTGAACCACAAGACTTCTGTGACTGTGAGGAATCGGAATCTAAAAAACTTTTGGTTATCATAAGGAATGAAAATGTATCTTCTCAGATTCACAAGGTGGGCTCTTCAAACCTCACATTTATTTTCTATCCAATTTTTAAAATAATTTGCACATTCCTCTTTTATTATATTCTTGTAAAATGTAGGCAAGTCGTTGTGTTAAATATTTTGTTTGTGTTGGTTTTTGTTTCTCTTCTAACAAAGAGTTTGAACATGACTTTGTATTCTAGCTGTGTATTTGTTGGTAGATGATTAGCGGTTTGATATGCCCTCCCATTTTTATCATTTAGTAATGTTAGAATCCTGTGAAAAGGAATCTGCTTTCAGAAACATAGTATACATGGCTAGTGATCCATATACATAGTGCTCAGCCATATACTAACAGGTCAGACATCTTTGTATGTCAAGCATTCTTCTACAAAGTGACCATTCCTATTTATTCATATGAATAGTAATGGTTCTTTTATTGAAGAATTTCAGGAAAACCTAAACATAATATAATATATATAATAAATAATATAAATACACAGTTGTAATATTTGTATGGTAACTGTTTCACCTGTCAAAGGATTTTTAATTCTGGTCAGCCAATTTTGAGACTCAGAAATTCGTGTCACACAACACAACCAGGTCCTGGCCCTGGCCCTCTCTGCAATTAAACCATTCCACTTGTTCTAGAACCCACTCAAGCCAGGGATTGGAAGGAGGAGATGCATACTGATTATGTCCTTGCTTTGCTCTACCTTCCTGTAAAACATGTTCACAGATGATACTATAATACAAGAGAGCCTAACTGATTCACACTGCTGAGTCTACTACTCTGTGTAATTGCTGCTATGAGGGGAATTGCAACAGACTGATATTAAAATAGATTTTGGAAGTTAAGTCTTCATACTATTACATTTAATGATGAACTGATGGACATCTAACTTCAATTGGGGTTTTTTTCTGTCCATGGAGGGGCACAAAGTCTTCACCTTCAGGTTATACTGCTGCCTACAGGAGGAGTGGACAGTGACAAACTGCAGACCAGCCTAGGATAACCCCTCCTACTACCAGCATGCCTCCGGTTTTTTTTGCTACTGTCTAGGAGGATGGATGTCTTCTTCAGCTCTGCTGTGTATACAACTAACATTTGTTTGCTAGCACTATTTTTTCTTCAACATTTTTTTTTTCTTCACTCAAGATGCTTCTCTACACTGCTGCTAGAACAACCTTCTCTTGGCTTTTGGTGTGCCATATTCCGACCCCAGGCTGGACGCACACCATCATTCCCATTCGGTCTTATTCTAAACACAGAGAGTACAGTCCCGCTGTAGCCTCAACTCGCACTTTAACTGCTTTAGTGTTGCTTGCAAAACACCTACTTATGGTTTTAATGTCTGCAGCCTGGAAAATTTTTGCCCTCTTCTCCTAGAGTCTGTTCCAAGTCTTCTACTACGAAGATTGGAAACAGCTTGACCAGATGTTTGCTCCCTCAAGCGCTGATTAGCCTTGTGTCCGTTAGAAGGGGACTTTGTAGTCTATCCCACTGTGGACCAGGCAGTGTCCCCCCCTTAACAATGCGACCATACCTGTGGAGGATACACCTGTTTCTAAGGACCCAAAAATGATAAATGGTTGGAAGCTCTCTGGGGGCTGTTTTCACTGCTCTTCACCCCATTTTGGCTGTGATCTTGCTTTGCAAGAGGAGTGTTCATGTTCCCTTAAAAAGAATCTTGCCACTACTGCATCCGATTCCTTGGTCATTAAAAAAACATTTGGAGCAAATGGTTTTGGCTTTAAGCTACATTTGTGACAGGCTGCTTGAGGTCTCATCTCCTGCAGGAGTCTAATGTCGGTGCACAAATGAGAGACACTTGGATGTGCTGGACTGTGGAACCCGCATTTTATGAAGCATCTAATCCGCATGGCCTTCAAGGGGCAATTTGACTTTGGATCTACTACTGGTGGTAACTACCCATCTTCATCAGCGGAAGAAGTCTAAAGAACAAACTGAAAAATCATCTTCATCACTATCGGTTGAGAAATGTCCTTTTTCATTTCTCCACACCATCCACATCCAGACCCATAAACTTGGTTCAAATCTTCAGACAACCTTCTCAAGCATGAAGGTGCTGCCGCTCCCCCCCTCCCCCCCCCCCCCTTTACAGCCCCCCGGGGAC
>NW_017306294.1:1618869-1621700 GCF_000935625.1 Nanorana parkeri | reverse complement strand
CCAAGGGCTACAAACTACGGGTTTTTTTGTTCCCTCCCCTCTTCAGTTTCTCACCTCCCAACCTTTGTGACCCCACACAGATTAGCAGATCTTCTTCAAGTATTATCTGGTATTCTCTATCAAAGTGCCCTTGTTCTTGTGGCTAAATGTTTTCTGGGGTTTTATTCCAAGCGGTTATCCATTCCCAAACAGATTGGTCATCCACCCCATCTTGGAACTAAAAACACAATGTATTCCTCAGTCATTACGGAATTCCCGCAGATCTGTCTTTGTTTCCCTTCAAAGTTTTCAGACTTCAATGGACATCAAGGACACGTACCTATATGTCCCTATCTTTCTAGTGCATCATTGTTTCGATGTGGGACCTCCACACTACCTGTTTGTGGCGTTGCCCTTAAGCCTCTTGTCTGCACCTCGGGTGTTCACCAAAGTGCTGGCACTGCTGTATTCTCATGGCGTCATCCCCATTGTGGGAAACTTACCGTGTTTCCCCGAAAATAATACACTGTCTTATATTTTTTTTGGCTCAAAAAAACACACTAGGTCTTATTTTCGGGGTAGGTCTTATTTTGGGGGAAACAGGGTAGTTGACTGTTCCCTGAACGGGAGATTATCTGTCACTGGAACAGGTATGGAATACCTGGGTTTAGTCCTGGACACAGCGCAGGTCAAAGTGTTTCTACCAGAGGAGAAACTTTAGATTCTACAATATCAGGTTTGCTCTCTCCAGTCTGGGAATCGTCAGACTTTGCTTTTCCATGAGAGTCTTGGGTCTGATCTTAGCATTCTTCGAGGCATTAGAAAATGTAAAGGGACATTCTGTCATCCTGAGACAAGTCAGCCCAGTCCCTAGGTAGACTGATTCATTTGGCACTGTTAGATGTCAGCCTTTTGGGCTGACAAGCAGTCCGGGGCACTGCAGGGGACTTCATCTTCATCCGTCTCATTTCCTGTTCAACATCCTAAAGCTTTGGTCAATTTGGCTGTCTTTGCAGAGTTGGATCATCCTGCTGGAGGGTAGTTGCCAGATTCAGTTGGATAACACACATACATTAACCAACAGGGAGGAAACAAGTGTCTTGCAGCAGCAAGAGAGGTAGATCGCATCCTGTCCTGGCCAGAACTTCACACTCAATCTTGTTTGCTGTGTACATCTTAGGTGTGGGCAGTTGGCAGGTAGACTTCCTCAGTCAGCAACGTCTAGAACCGGAGGGGTTCTGGGACCTGTGTCACAGGTGGAGAATGCCAGATATGGACCTCGTGACTTACAGGTTCAGCTACAGATTGGACTGGACAAGGTAGATTTGATACCAACACTCAGTTGGGACTGGTTTACTATCTTGCTTCTTGGTCATTGGTTTTAAGATTTGCAAGGTTGCCACCTGGTCTTCTGTTCACCCATTCTCTAAGTTCTACCAGGTGGGTTTGCTCTAATCCCAGCTTGGGGTCTAGGGCCTGGCTCTTTAAGGTGCAGGCTGTCCCCAGTAATGGTGTTTGTGGGCCAGTTAGTGTTTGCTGTTGCCCACAATCAGTTGAACTGCTTTTCCCAATAGTCCCTGAATTAACAAAAAAAAAAAATATATATATGTAAAATACATTTTTTGGGGTTCATGGAGAAACACAGTTCCCACTCCTCTGCGTTTATGATCATGCTTTTCCACAAGTTTAAGGCATGCTGGGAATAAGAGGGGTTATAGTGGACTGGCCACAATTTTTTTGTTTACCAATGTTCAAATCCTCCTGTAGGCGGCAGTATAACCAAGAGTCTCTGAATTCCTGTTTCCCTGAATGAACTCCAAGTAATGGATTATATGGTAAATACAAAAATCCAACGTTAAGCCACCAACACCTGGATGGTGCATGTTGGTTGGGTTGAAATTCGGTCCTACTATACTATTCTATTCTATACTATACTTTACTACGGTACACCTCAAATTGTTAGTATGTATAAAAAAAATGAGTGATTTGTTTCTCCCTAACGTAATGTTTGCTGGTGTGGACACTCCTGAAGATCTGTCGGAATCAATGTATCAGGAGCTTCTTCAAACTGGTGGATTTGTCGTATCTTATAAAGCTCTATTGGAAAACATATCCATAGGTGAGCATTTTATGAATTCTTGTTTAGGTTCTGTAACTTCTGTGCTGGGTTTTATGTGGTGTACAATTAATGTAATTGGGAGAGTGATTTGTTCCCTGCTTAAATCAGCTGAACTTCTTAACACTACTATTGAATGGATCTAATGTTGTGAAATGCAAAGCCATCACTTCCGGGAATGCCGCATAATATGAACCATTGCATTAAACCACTGTTGTATAACTGCTGATTTTGAGAACATATGGCATATAGTATGTACTTGGTAATAAATTAAGAGCAAATGTTTTTTGTGTTTTTACTGATTTATTTATCTCTGTACAGATAAACTAAAGGAAGTCCTGACAGTATTAGAGAAGGGGAATCTAACGTCAGCTTGGAAGTGGCTCATTCATTACGGAGAGTACAGGAAACTTAAGGAAGATAAAAGGTATCCTTGAACAGCTAGGTGCATTGGGGGTTCCTCTGCTTGTCCCTTATGCTTACCCCAGCATGCAAAGCGAGTCCCAGCACTGGGTTTCATTTTGTTCCAGTCCATGTGGAAGAATCCAGTCCATAATTTGAATGTACCCATAGATATTCGAAAACCAGAAGATGCAATTATTCATCAGCCAAAATCTATATTGTGGGTAAACATCAGTAAAAGTCTTAGTGAACATGCTGAATATGGAAGCTTCAACTGCATATGTGATTGAAGAATATTCCATCCAGTTAAGCTAGATGTAGCTAGGTGTAAGTG
>NW_017306294.1:1611894-1618823 GCF_000935625.1 Nanorana parkeri | reverse complement strand
ATCAGAGGTTTGTAATGGATGAACTTCTTTGTGTTTTTTTTTTTTTCTCACAACAGAGCAGAGTCTATTTCTCGGATTAAGATCTCTTTGCTCAAGTCTTACCAGCAATCAAACGTCATTGAAATCCTGCCTTATCATCAGTGTGACTCTAGGTCTAAAGACCTCTCAAGTGATCTTGAATGTCTGTTGAACCTCCAGAGCCAACATATCCGTTCAAGACTTGCTGTCTGTTTGACAGGTATTATTGCTAGACTTTAAATGTTCTATTTATGAAGCCTGTATTTTAAAATGTCAGGTCTTGTTGTGTGAAATTCTTGACACTGCATCGGTGTGGTCAAACAGAGCAGCTTATTTCTAGGTAAGCCAAACCTGAAGGATTACCCTGGAAATCTACAAAGTGGCACAGCCTTTCTGGGAAGAGCTTTTGACATTCAGTTTAGGAGGTAGATCAAGGCATCATGCTGTATCCTCTGGTTATCAGTAGCCTAGTGTTCTGGGAATACCTTATCCCAAGCCTCTCATCAGAGACCCACTACAGGCTAATTATGCATGCATCTGAAAGATGTTATTTAATTCCTAGTCTATCTTCACTGCAGCCAACAGAAAGCACTACACAGAGATAGATGTAGCCCTAAGATCCAGGGATGGGAGACTGCGCAGTTTCCCCTATAGGACTATTGCAAGTCCTGCTCAGTATGACTTATTGAGGAAAATCATCTGGACTTTTCCATTTTAGCACGTGTGTAATGCTTTCTAGGTAGCATCAGCACTACACAGATTGATTTCACCTATTGTTAGGAATTATCTTACCTGTGTGTGCGTCTGAATCTGAGACTACTGCGTCACTGACTGCTTACAAAATTGTGTGCATCTTCCTGCACTCCTTACCGGATCTCCTAGGAGATGATGTCTGTAATAGGGGGCTTGTAGCGACCACGGAGGCACCGTGTAGTCAAGTAGTAATTCCAAAAGATGTCTCCAGCACTGCTTACAGTCTACACTAACAGGAACCAATCAGCATGGTTTCCGATCACATGATCAGATGAAAAGCCAATTACAGTGCTCACAGGAGATTTGTTTACAAACAAACATACCAGCCTCAGGTGTGACCGTGGAGCGCAATGTGTAAAGACGTTTCATTTATAGTATAACTTTTCAATAATTATCCTTTGTAAATGACCCTCCAGCACCACACACATACTTCTACTCTCCCCCTGATCCTGCTGTTACTACAACTCTCCTGGCCTGTCCCTCTGTTCTTCTGCGCATGCATAGTAAAATCTCACTCATTCCATTGGAGAGGCCAACTGTGCTTGACATAGGTAATTGGCGTCCTCTTCATAGAATTACATGGGACTTTTCTATGCATGCAGAAGAAGCAAAGCACCATCCTGGGGAGTTGTGCGGCTCCCCCGGGGCATATAGTGTGTAGCTGCAGAAGCTTGGACTGGAGTTAATTTTGACATTTTTGTAATGAGCATTGTGAGTGGCTATCCAGAGAGTATCGCTTATTCTACATATGGGACGTAAATCCCAGTCTGGAAAAGAGTGACAGGTTGTGTACTTGCTAGGTAATGCTAAGAGCATTCATTCAGTGTTGCCTTGTGTACATGCAGTTATGCCAAGCACAGAAGCTGAGGAGATTGAGCACAATGGAATTCTTGTGTATGATGTGGACACTTTCATCAGAAGAATCCAGAAAGTGGATGCGTGGCTCCAGCCTTCTTTTTGGTGAGTACCATTTAGCTTACAAAAATATGCTGTAATTGTAATGATGTATCAGTTCTGCTGGGATGAAATACACACACACACACACACACACACACACACACACACACACACTCCTTTTTATGTCTAGGGAGGCAGCGATACTAGTATCAGTGCCACTGCTGAGTATTTGGGAGAGTACTCCCGCTCCCCCAGAGGTTCCGATGTACCTTCCCTGATACCGGAACTTCCCTCTGACCAGCAGTGCTGTGAGGAAGCATGAAGCTGGCTTCCCGGCCAATTAGAAAGCCAGGCAGCGGTTCCTGACCCGCCTCCCAGCTTCCTGAATGGATAGGGAGCCGGCTTCACTTTTTGCGAGCAGCCTTTCTTCCTTACCAATCGGGAATCCGTGCGGCACGTCATGACCTGCTTCCTGATTGGCTAGGAAGCCAGCTTCACTTGTTGCTAGGCTGCCTGGCTTCCTGACCATCCAGTTAATTCCTACACAAGAATTCACACATCTTCATGGGTTCTCTGTAGAAACATTGCGATCAATGGACGAACACTCGTAGAAACGTGCATGAAAATGTGCAACATGCTTCTGTCACGCGTTTCCTGGTGTTTCCATTGAAGTCTATGGGGGAAAAATGAGCTGCAAAGTGCCCAAAGAAGCTCATGTGCGTTTGGCTGCTCAGGTGTGAACAGGGACCACTGAAAATCCTGGGGGGCGTATTGAAGCTCTTTTACTAATGTATACTTGCTGTCTATCATTTAACATTTTCTTTTTCAGCTTGTGATGCATCAGGGCAATGGATGACATGATCCCCATAGGAATACAATATTGTACATAAATATAGAAGCAAAGAAAATGCACTCGGATCATCTGCTTCAGCGGAAAGAGAGAAATGTTTCGGAGTCCTCTCCTAGGACCTGTGCAGTAAAGTCGGCTTATTTTATGTGCAAATGTTTTTTCTTCTTCTCCCTTTCCGTTGTAAGAAGCCCGTCTGCCAGTTACATTCCAGCTGTCACTTTTTCCAGAGGAAAGGGAGTGTGTGGTAATCCTCCTTTCATGAAGGACACTTTTTCTGTTTCCTGACACTGAGAATCTGGCACTTTGTTCTCATTTTCTTCTGCTGTTCCGAATCCGTACAACGATCTTCTTGTGTACAATCCGCCTTGCCGACTGCTGAAAAGCAACACAACCCCCCCCAGTATGCTCCCATTTTTTAATATGTAAATTGTGTGTTTAGAGGAATCCGAATAGCAGAATCTTTTATGTTTTGCAGGAAGTTATTTATACATAGTCAAAATAATATTTCTTTATGTACATCGCAATTTAAATATCTATTTTTCTTTTTTTTGTATGTTCTGTAAATTATTATATGCACAACATTTAAGCTATTCTGACTCAAAGCGAATAATATCAAACCGTATATGTTGTTCTAAATCAAGCTTTGTACAAATAATATGTATTGGTCTATTTATCCTAATGTTATTTTCTTCTTTCCTCCAAGTGGCGGCATTGTCGTGCGTGTAGTAGATGTTGTATATAAGCACACAGGGAAGGATTATTTCTGATACTTTTTTCTATCAAACCTGTACAGTGAACGCATTGGAATGACTTTGCTGACCTGTTTGCACACAAGTTTTATAAATAAAGCGTGCGGAGATGAATGAAGGCCGAAAGACAAAGCTTCTGCGTTCATTAAACTTTTAGTGTTTTTATCAGCTGGATTGCGTCATTCTTTTTACACTTCAGTCTCCTTTTCTTAAAGGGAAGCAGTAACGTTTGAAATGAGGAAGAGAGTTTGATTTTGTGTTCAGTTCTTTGAATTGCCCACCAGTGATCAGCAAACGATTCATTTTTACAGACGGAGATCCACCACATCTTTCCCCGTGGTCATTCACCCATGCATTCACAATGTCGAATCACGTGCATCCTTTTTTTGATGTGAATTCCTTTTTTTCACTAATGACTGCAGATCAAACAAATATACATTGCCCAGCAAAGTATTTCTTCGAAGTATTTACAGTTATGTTTCCAAGCAGATGGCTCCAACTCTCTGTTTTCCTGAACTTCCTGTTCAGTACAAGATGACGAGAGAGAGAAGTCTGCAACAATTATCCATCTACTAGATTAATGAGGGGAGGAGTGGGGAGCGACGGGGTGGCTTGGCTTGCTGAGACACACAGCTTACTAGCACACACAAGGGTGGCTCCATAGGATCCTGCAAGGGAAAGGAGCCACCATAAAACAGGATATCAGGGCCAGGGCTCAGAGGACCAGCTGATTAAAAAAAACTAAAACATTTAAACATCAAGGAGCAAAATCCTTTGTAAGTGATTTCATCAGTATTTTAAATAACGTAAACGAAACTCACAAAACGTCCCCCTGCGTTCTGGTGCAGGAGGGGGCGTGACGGTGCATTGAATTCAATGGCATTGCAGCCACACCACAGTGCGATCAGACGCGTGGTAAAACTTTGCCAGCATTCCACTGCAAATGCAAAAAAATAGGGCTTGCTCTATTTTTTGCGTTTGCAGTGGAACGGTATGCAGGCAAAGTTTTGCCACGCGTCCGATCGCACTGCAGGCAGGGGGGCGTGGAAGCGGTGCCATTGAATTCAATGCACAGTCACGCTCCCTCCTGCCCCTGAATGCAGGGGGGAAGATCGCAGCGTGTTCCAGCAGCTACCGCTCTGGAACCCACTGCTTTTGGTGTGAACAAGCCCTTTTAAAGGGGGATTTATCACAACTGGAGCAGACAGAATGTGGAGCAGTTGACCAGAGCAACCAATCAGCTACTATGGGCAACTGCCCCCTTTTGACTTTAACCCCTTCGTAGCTGCCGGGACTCTGTTTAAACTTGTAAAGCCGACTGTCGGCTTTACAACAGAAGCGATTCTGGCGACTTGCGTGTCGCCAGATCGCTTCTGTGTCCCGTAGAGTCAGTTTCACAGCACAGTGACCTCTGAGTTGCTTTCTTAGTTCTGGATTAAAGATCACATTTGTTTGATGTCTGATACCAGTAATATTTTTATACAGGATTTATAGAGCGCCAGCAGTTTACAAAAATAGGAGACAGTACAGTTACAATACGATGCAGGACAAGAGGGTTAGGAGGTTAAAAAAAAAAAGTGTCTGTATTTGCAATGAATGTCCTAATAACGGCATTATGTATAAGAAGTTGCAGCATTTGTGTTTTCCTCTTTGTTGGAGCCGGTATCACAATTACAAATGGAAGCCCTTGTTTTCTGACAGCAATGGATAAAGGGACCTCTTCATAATATACCGGTCACCAGAGAAATATGTGGCCTACCGTTGCTGGCCTCTCCTGCAGTGCTAGTTGGCTGGTTGTAATACTGACAATTTGAGTCACTTGCCTGGAAAATGGGGTAAAGCCGAACTCCAGGCAGCTATACTGTATAATGCCAAATTACTGCAGGCCTGTATTTATTCTATACATAATGTATTTTTTAAATGCAAGCACGGCCAATACTTGGCATCATCCTCTTGTCTGTATACAACAGGAGAAAGGAAGGAGAAGCAGCCATTTAGTTCTGTAACGCAAGGAGCATGCTGATTGAAGAAGAAAGCCGAGATATGACCTCACCAGTCTGCTGCTTCTTTGTCCAGTCACAGGCTGGGGAAGGAGCAAGACCTTTGACTGTTACTTACCAAGACTGAGGAAGGGGTAGAGTGTCGGTCAAATTTAAATTGCGGTCTATGTCCCAATTGGGGAGAATCTACCAATCCAACCCCTATTGGTACTGGTGACCACTGTTGCCAAGAAAGAAAATTGAAGGAAAAATCCAAAATTTTACAGGGTTGTTCACAAAGGGTGAAGAGTTTGGAGAAGGCAGAAGAAGTGACCAATCTAGGACAACATAGCTGAACTGGAGAAATTCTCCAATTCAGCTCACTTTCCAGCTCAGCTATGTTGTCCTAGATTGGTTCCAACCCCTATTGGTACTGGTGACCACTGTTGCCAAGAAAGAAAATTGAAGGAAAAATCCAAAATTTTACAGGGTTGTTCACAAAGGGTGAAGAGTTTGGAGAAGGCAGAAGAAGTGACCAATCTAGGACAACATAGCTGAACTGGAGAAATTCTCCAATTCAGCTCACTTTCCAGCTCAGCTATGTTGTCCTAGATTGGTCACTTCTCCCGCCTTCTCCAAACTCTTCACCCTTTGGTGAATAACCTTGTAAGAATTGTTCCCAGAACAACAGGTGAGGGGGAAAATCTTCCAATGTGAACAACTGTTTTGGGGACATCTGCCTAAGCGGACTGCGAGATTTCATCTAACTACCTATTAGATCTCTGGGACAGGAAGGGAAATTTCCCCAATTGTACACCAGCAGCAAAAACAAAAAACTGGACAGGAGATTTAACCCTTCCCTACTCTAGCCAAAACAACACCTTATTGGCTATGCATTTGAAGGCATTCTCTAGCGTTCCCCCTTGAAATACCAGGCTTTGTAGGTCGATGGAGAGCCGAAAACCTCAAAGGCCTTGACACTGAAGTGGAGGGAGAGGAGAAATATGCTGTTTTTTGACAGACAACAAGTGAGATGACTTTGCCATCAGCTCCTTAGGCTTCCATTGCTGGGGAACATGGATGCTCTTGCTGTTAGATCCCTTTTAGTGATTTTGTCCATTCAAACATGCTTTGACAAAATAAAGCCACCTCCAAAATCAGGTGCAGAGCAAGACCTGACATAGAGAATGGAGCTCTTTCACTGCTTATCACAGAGGTACTTAAAATCAAAACACTGCCAACGCCATAGAAATCTTTTAAAAGGAGAACTATAGGATGCGTGAAATGCACTCATCCCCACAGATAGAGCCGGCGTGTAACACTGCAGCCCTCACGTCAGCTCTATTGATCGAGAACTGAGCAATCACATACCGCTTATCACTCAATTCATGATCTTCAACCTGCAGGGATTCCCCCCTTCTTCTTTGTCCCTCCAGCGCTGATTGGATAGACAGATGGGGGAGTGGGTGGGCAGAGCCAGCTGCCAATAAGGCAGCAGGGTGCATCCCGACAAAATGTTCCCCTCTATGCTGAGTTTTGGGGGTCACAGGAGGCCATTTACTAATTACATTTTTTTAAGTGACCCTAAAGAGAACTGCGGCCAAAATAGGTTTGGCCATGTTTTTATTTTTTAACAAAACAAGCTTGTATTCCACCCTGCCCCTGGTTTATCCTGCTCCACTT
>NW_017306294.1:1609655-1611834 GCF_000935625.1 Nanorana parkeri | reverse complement strand
GGCTGACAAGGCTCTAATTTGGGAGTAGTGGTAGACTGACTCCAAAAGTGTAAGCTTATCAGTCAAGGATTTGAGATAGGAATCAGTCTCTGTGGCCAATGGCTCAGAAGCCACGAAGGCCGTTGGTAAATCAGATACATAATCTGCAGGTACAGGGGTGTGCTTATGGCCTCTCAGGGTAAGCAAACAACTGGGTAATTTGGGCCATAAAGTCCTTCAAGACCTTCGTAAAAACTTCAGCCAAAAGGGCAGTGGACCCAGCCACACCTGATAGAGCCAGAGGACTCAGAAGAAGGAAGAGGCTTAAGTAGCAGAGGACAGCATGACTCCAGGCTGCAGACATCAGTAGGCACACTGCAAGCAGCCCCTGACCCCTTGGTACTAAGTGAGCTGGAGCACCTGGTAGAATAGGACTGTCGTGTGTCCCCCCCCCCCTTGGTTAGTTGTGCTCTATTTAAGCATCACAAGCCCAAGGTTCTGGGTTTGTGATAGAGACAAGACAAGACTGGAACTGTCTACAAAAGCCTGTATCCTGATCCTGAATCCCAGTCCTTCCTAGATCTTGTATCCTAGTCTTTCCTTGGCTCTTCAATCCTATACCAGTCTTGTTTTAGTTTATCTAGGACAAATAGTGCATAATTCATAAATAGAATTGATCTATACAAAATTATTAAAAATTGATGATTCATACATAATTCATATAACTCATGTGCAAAAAGAATTAATCAAACATATTAACCCACAGTAAAAAGATGGGTAACTGAAATACCCAATTAATAACCAAAGTAATTAGTGTAGGAATCCTACTGTATACAAAAACAAATTATTAATATATGTTTTATATTATAATAGTCCATATCATCATGTGCAAAAAAGTTATATAAAAGAGTCCATAGCACACTATAGATATATTCAATAGATATATAGTGCTCTATTTCTATAGATATATTCAGTTGTTCAAACTTAGATGTTTGATTGTGCAGCAGCTTGGAGACCTTTTTATGAGGGTTACATATCCAGAAGCGCAGATTTGAATTATTAACATTGTTTTAGTTTGTTTTGTTTCCTGTTCCTGTCTTGTACCTTGCCATCAGTCAGTACTCCTCCTTGTTCCTGGGGGCCAGCCTGTGGCATCACCTGATCAAAGCAAATAGTTTGCTGGGGGCATCCAAGTACTGGTATGCATGCTTGCCCTATGGGAACGGCAGCTGCTAAAGGTGAAACAATTTGTCACTATTGGCTCTGACAGATTGCGTCCACAGCTGGTCCTGACACAGATTTGTTATTTATTTGCCAGCTTGATTGGCTGGTTCCCAGATCAGTATGCAAAAGTAAACTCTCCCACATGTGGACTTCAATGCATATAATGCAAAGCGTGTCAATGTTACGAGCAGAAAGACAAGTCCTACCATATAGCCTCCAGGTTCTCTTTATTACAACTTTAAAAAAGGTATGTAAACCATAACATCAAATTCTATGATGTGCTCCCGTTGCTCTGCTAAACATACCACTCAAAGTGTTTTGTTCTATCTGTTCAATAATACCTGATGATTTTGCCACAAATCCTGTGAGCAGATAACATCCTGTGCACAAGGCAGGGTGATGGAGATGTGGAGAGCGCTGGGTTATTGATAATCCTTCAAATATTAAGTTAGCATGGCTGACACCACATGCTTAGGAATTCACAGCTATGTCATCACTTCAAAGAGGTGCGTACTATATTCCTGGCACATCAAGTTACTTTTCTGTACTTGCAGCATGTTTAAAAGGCTAAACCTTGGGGAAATGTACTTGTTTTTTTTTTTTCTTCCTTGACATGCCCTTCAATAAGTAGTATTATAAACATTTTGTGTGCTCGAAATGTGTGCTACTTAATAACCTTACTTCCGAGGGTGCAGTCACAACAAGGGGAGAGCAGCAGAAGCCCAGAAAGAATGTATTGTGTGCACCATTGAGAAAGCAGGAAGAGAAGTGCTGCTGGAGCTCGGAGAGTCCCAAATGTGTGTTCATATTTCCTCGGCTAAACATCCATTTATTCTGAATCCTTTCAGTATTTGGCTGTCTTCAGCTGTTTCTTGCAGGTCTACCAGTGTGCCAAGAAAGTATACATTGCTATACATACATTTATATGAACCCAATACATATGGGGGGGGGGGGGGGGGGGGGGTGTGGTGTGTAT
>NW_017306294.1:1592675-1608850 GCF_000935625.1 Nanorana parkeri | reverse complement strand
GTGCTTTTGGACTTGTGCATTAAATCACCTCCTTTAAGGGAAACTAATTTCGATGCACCTCAACAGGGTGCTCTATAATGTAAAATACCAACCGGCTTCTTAGTAAGTACATCTGGCTCACCCCCTTTTTGTCTAATGTACCGTAGCATTGGTCAGTACTGTGATGGTAGCCTTGTTGGTCAATCTTGAGAGGGAGGAAACTTGTCTGCATTTTGCCATATGGTGTGAGCACTCCAGGTTTAGGGCAGGGGCCCTGTGGGTGTCTTCAGAGTATCAGACCCCAACGTGCACTTCAAGGTGAGTGAGGAAATCCATCATAACAAACATGGCGCCTGCCCCTCGTCCTGAAAATTCTAGTTGCCTGGCTTTTATATGCTATACTTCAGTTCTCTTAACAGAGAGCTCAGCTATCAGTGCCTGTTGTCTGATATTTATACACACACAAGAGGTCAAGTAGATGACAATGCCGTAAGAGAATGTAGGTGACCTCTTGTATTCAAACTGAAGTGTCTGATTTATAGTAATTCTCAGAAAGGCAAGGCAAATATGCTTTCGCTAGCAAGCCTGTTTATTTCGTTTCTTGGCATGACTAGTTCTCTTTAGAGACACTACTGAATCCAGTACTAAATCCGCAGAGTCAAGTGGCATAACATCATCATGTTGGAAACCAGAAATGGGTTGTGTTGCGCTCGCTCTCTGTGTGTGATACAGTGTTGCTCACATTGCCATTTATACTGTATATGCAGAGCGAGTCCACTGAGGCTAAGAGTGGATTTTGGAGCACTACTGCACTGTGGTTGCTGTACAAGATAGCCACACTTCAAGACTTTTTTGCACAATTGTGTGAGGCATAACACTTTTTACAATCAGTGATTGCGATATTTAGAGCCTGAACCACATCCAGACATTGGAATTTTGTTTTTGGTGAACTGGAACCAAAGATATGGAAGTACAGTGTCCTGGTTAGGTTAAAAGGCGGAAACCTACTTTGGCAAGCACAAAATCCTGGCCTTCAACACCAACTCATGCAAAAGAAAAAGGGGTTCCCTGGCAGATGAGGCAGTCAAGACAGACACGCACCTGGCAGAGGTGAGAGCTACGAGAAAAATCTAGCGAGAGTAGAAAGAAAAACATTTGCAATCCATTCAAACAGCAGTTTCCGAAGCCCAGAGAGTACCAGATTTGAAGGAGGCACAGCAGAACGGACAGAGGAAGCAACATGACACACTCCCTGTATAAAAGGTCTTAAAGAGTGAGAGGTGAAGAGCGTTTCCAACATAGAAACACCTAGGGTAGAAGCCCCAACACTCACACCAAGTAAAGTATGGCTTCAAATGTCTGATGACAAATCCTTGCAGGAAGAACCCTTCCTAGCTTTGAGGATCATATGAATCACACATTCTACTCCTGTCTCTCAGAACCTCAATAGCCATGCTGTTCAAGCCAGCGAACATGAAGCAGTATAGCAAATTGGTCCTTGAAATAGAAGATTGTGATGATCTGGTAGAGGCCACAGTCAGTGTACCACATGCACCTGATCCAATAGGGAGAAACGAGAATTACCATAACACCTATTATCTCTAACCTACAAAAGCAGACCAGAAAAGGAGTTTTAGCCCTCGTTCACACCTGAACGTTTTGTAGCGCGTTCTACGCTCGACGAACGCTCTACAAAACGCTCAAAAATATAAATCCCATTGTATTCAATGGTCTCGTTCCCACCTTGGCGTATTTCCGCCCGTCCCTAACGCGCTACAAAAAACGGCCCACGCCTGAAAAGGTACAGGTACTACTTTGGGCCGTTTTGTTGCACGTTTTCTTTAAAACATCAAATTGTTTGCAAAACAAATTTTTTTTTTAATATATATATATATATGGGGTCAGCAGTATATGTATATCATAGTGTGCAGGGGACAGGAGTGCAATGTACAACATAGTGAATGTAGTATCCGGTGTCAGGAGTGTAACATAAAACAGAGTATACAGTGCAGGTGTCGGAAGTATAATGTACACCGTAGTGTATACAGTGCAGGGGTATAATGTACAGCATAGGGTATACAGTTACAATGTAAAGAATACAGTGCAGGGGTCAGGAGTATAATGGATAACAGAGTGTATATGGTACAGAGATCAGGAATGTATTGTAGTCAGGAGTATAATTTACAACATTAGTGAATGCATTGCAGGGGTCAATAGTGTATATATACATATATATATATATATATAATCTCTTTAAAAAATCACATTGTTTGCAAAAAATAAATAAATACTGAACTGGATTGAAGGAGTGCAGCTGGCCCAAGTTCCATGCTGCATGATGGAACCGTGAACTCCATTGGCTTTGTAATGGAGAACATCTCTACTGTGTGTGAATGCAAATATAAAAAACACAAAGTCGCTAAACACAGTGCTGGTTTCCACAATTTGGCTTTACTTTGCAGTACAGAAATCATCTTAAACCCTATTAAGCAACAAGTGATGGTAGGACTGTCAAATCAATACTGCATTTCTGTTTGATCCTGCTGGAAGCTGAGAGGGAATACAGAAACAGGCACGCTTGGCCTGCAGAATACTATTGGCTTGGTACTTCATTACAATAAAAAGGAAGCAATCTTTTCCCAGCTGGTGTTAACAACTGTGCACGCCTGGTGCTCCGTGTCACATAATAAGCCCGACCATGAGCTAATGTAGTAATGTAGTTTGGGGGCTGGGGGGGGACAGGAGAGCTGCCCAAATACTTAAGTGTTTTGCAGCACAAAAATAGAGCGATCTGCCAAGTTTCTTCCCGATAGCTTTATATATGTATATATAAAAAAAAAAAATCTTTAGTATACGTGTGTACCAGTGATGACACTAAATTAAAATACAGATAAAAAGTCAATACTGAAGGCAGATCCTTCACTGCAGGATGTACGTGTTCTATTAAACGGGGGAAAGAAAGAAATGTGCCTTCTGTAGTAATTATGACATTATTTATGACTAGGCCAGACAGCGGCAGCAGCTTCATCAGAAAATAAAACAGGAAAGGGCAGAGAGCAATTACCAGAGCAGTATTCTTGGATTTCCAGAACTTTTTACAAAAAAGCAGGCCTTACAATATTGAGTTTCATACAGTGTTCCTAATTCCCAGAAATACGTTTGTAGCGGATTTAGAAATTCTCCTAGGCTTAGGCATCGCATGCCTAGTTTTCACCAAAGATGTCCTCTTTCTTGCGTTTCATCTCTTCAAAGTCAAATTCACAGCCCATCATTCTCTTATAGATGTCCTTGATATCATTGCAGGTGGTTTCAAAGTGGGTGGTGGCATCGTAACAGCGTGAAATAAAGATCTGTGGAAAGGACAATAGTGCATCAGAAACATCTGCCATGTTTTACTGCCGACTGTGTAGCCACTGAGGACCCCTCGCTTCCTGCCCAAAAAATACAACAGGAAATAAGGGGAATCTTCCTAGCAGGGACACAGCACTAAACACTAACAGGGAGTAATCCATCTCCATATCAAAATACTTTAAAAACACTTGGAAGTTCAAATCTGTTTGGCTTCTATAGACTAGAGCAGTCCTTGCTTGAGATGCTTTTGATGATTACGTCCACTGTCACCACTAGGGATATTTTTTTTTTCGGTACTCACCGATACCAATTACCGAGCAACGGAAGTCCCATTCAGGAAGCCAGGTGGCGTGTAAAGACTAGCCACCCGGCTTCCCGATTAACAAGAAAGTCCCCTCTTACCATGGTATGTCCAGCCTGTCACTCCCGGGGCCTCTCCAGCGAGAACGCGGCCTTCCTCTGGTACCCAGCCGGAGCCGGCTGGCCAATCAGGAAGCCAGGTGCCCTGTAATGACGTGGCGCCCTGCTTTCTGATTGGCCAGGAGGCTGGCTCCATGCTCCCTCGTCATGAGATGACAAGGGAGCATGAAGCCAGCTTCCCGGCCAATCAGAATGCCGGGCGCTGCATCATTACACAGCGCCCGGCTCACCGATTGGCCAGCTTCCCGACCACTCAGCCCAAATACTAGAATCGATATGGGTGCTGATACCGAGTAACAGTATATCCCTAGTCACCACAAACACCACTACATGACCACTATCTGCTGAAAATCCTGACAGGCTGCTCTGAGGTCGAGTATCCATATAAAATGATTAGGATTCACACATATACACACACACACACACACACACACACACATATATACACACACACACACATATATACACACACACACACATATATACACACACACACACACACATATATACACACACACACACACATATATACACACACACACACACACACACACACACACACACTTAAATTCTGGTGTGTTATTTTAAATAAAAGGTTGGTTATTATATTGGCTTGGAGTTTCAATTCAACTTCCAAATTCATTAAAGTAATTAAAAATGCCTAATACATTACTTACAAATTATTTAAAAAATAAATAATTTAAAAAAAAGGTGGGGGAAAAAAAAAAGAAAGTCATTTTTTGTTTCGGCCTAACAAATTCTGCTGCACGATTTATTTCAATGGCACACCAAACGCACCTCCCGCCCGCAGTGTGGTGTGCTAGCAAAAAACGTGCATGCAGTTTTATTCTGAAGTAAACTGTTTGAAAAACTCCATTTGTGTTCTTTATTTTTTCACCTTACCCGATCGAGGAAAGCAAAACAAAAAACAAGCCAACTAATGAATTATGAAAATTAGGGATGCACCGATACAAGCATCGGTATCGGCCGCGATACCGAGTATTTGCATGAGTACAAATACATTGGACATACTAAATGCACCAGTTAACACCAACACCAGTTCAACATCTAAAATTGGTTATTCCAACAACCCATTCACTCATAAAACACAGAAATGCACTGTGAGGATGAGCTGATCAGCTTAATAAATGGTACCGGATTAGCACCGATACAAGATTCCTCAAACATTTTTGAGTTTAATCCGGTACCATTTATTATGCTGATCAGCTCATCCTCAGAGTGCATTTCTGTGTTTTATGAGTGAATGGGTTGTTGGAATAACCAATTTTAGATGTTGAACTGGTGTTGGTGTTAACTGGTGCATTTAGTATGTCCATTGAGATTTTAAATAATAAATGTATAATATTTTGTATCATATTTTGACTCTCCGACCCTCCTTACTAGCTGTACTTTGAGCTGATCCCCTCAGATCATCTCACTTCTTTTTCTTGAGTCTAGTTCAAGCAGCGGGGGGTTGTTCACACTATTGTATAGTGTGGCACAGCTGTATCCAATTCTGCATACCTGGCTTTATATTATAAAGTTCTTATAATCTAAAGCCAGGTATGCAGAATTGGATATAGCGGTGCCACACTACAGAGTGTTCATGTTCTTCATAATATTAAGAAACTGACCTAAAATCATGATTTTGTATTGCTTTAGAAAAAATTTGACCTGTCCCTTTAAGAAAAAGTATCGGTAATTGGTATCGGCGAGTACTTGAAAAAAGTATCGGTACTCGTACTCGGCCTTAAAAAAGTGGTATCGGTGCATCCCTAATGAAAATACTTAGTTGCAGCCCTAATGTAAATTGTAGAATTCTATTTGCTTGCGTAGCGGCAGGCAAGCCAAATTCCACAATTCTGCAGATTAAAAACACAGCTTGAATATGTTGGTACTTTATAAAGGACAATTAGACCAAGTGTTCGATACCCTGCACATCTTAAAGATGGTCCCATAACATTTCACATAGAAAACAAGAATAAAGAAAACAAAAAATGAATTCTCACCTGACTGTCTGTTCCCACGTCGGTAGGGGCATACATGTCACAAATGCTAACAAATCTAGAAGGCAGAAAGAAAAGATTATGCATAAGAAGAATCTTCTTGAATAACACATAACACCGAAACATGTGTGCTTACAGCACAATGACTACAAGTATTCTAAAAGATCTGTGTGGGTGCTATGGGTGATCATCAGTGACTAGGAGTTGGTACCACCTGGGCAGGATGTTAGCATGGCATGAATGTGATCATTACTTTTCTAAGGTTACTACACAAACATATGGAATCACTGTCATTTTATTTCTATTTTAGACTTGTGGTAAAGACTGGATTGAATGCAAACAACCTGGGAAAAATATAAATTCCTGTATACGAAAGATTTAAACATTTCAGTAATCCAACAGCGCAGAACAGTTGCACAGTATGAGGCCAGGTTCAAACTTGCACGATCCGTGACCACGGGGCAATGTTGCACAAAACCACGCGGATTGCCGTACGGTCACCGAGTCGCACACCACCGCTGATCGCGCCATTCTTTTCTACTGGCATCCCAGTCGCGCAGGGCGGATTGTGCGGTTTCCTGCTGCGATTCCGCCTGTGCAATCGAACACGATTGTGGCTAAAAAAGCCGTGCATTGCAAAAAAAAGGTGTATGTACCTTAATTCAGCGATTGCCACGCAGATGTAATCCCATTTCTATAGAGCCACGTGGCACCTGGACACGATCACAAGCATCCTGGTCTGCTGGGTTCACACCTGGGTGTTACCATAGGTGCGTTTTTTGCACATTTTTTGTTCAGTGAAACGTGCGTTCGATACTCATTTTTATACCTCCCTGCCGGTATGATTTTTTTTACTTTATTTTCTCTATCTTTTTTCAGGTTTTTTTTTTAAAAAACTTTCAAACTTCCCGCCGGTTCCGCCCCCTGCGACACAGACGCTAGCAAGGGACGGAACCAGGAAGACGGCAGCGGCCGGAGGACACAGCGGGGATTGCGGACAAGGTAAGACTTGCACTATATTCCCGAGTGTGGCTCGGGGTTACTGCTTTGTTAACCCCAAGCCACACTCGGGAATACCAATGGATACGCGCGGATAAAGGCCCCAAAAGAAGCTACTGTACTTGTTTGGGCGTAGGGCGTGTTTCACCTACGCCCAGGTGGGAACCATGCCCATAGGAAATTATGGGATTTCACTTGCTGAGCCTTTTTCAGCGCTGAAATACACCCAGGTGTTCCCGCACAATGCTCTCCTATGTTTAGGATGCAGCATAACAAGGCATGTCAACACCCCATTAAACCTTTCCACAACTAGCACTAAATCTGACAGCGAAGAACTAATCAACAACAGTCACTTACTTCTGCTCAATGGGCTCCAGCAGTTCAAGTGCAGGCCTAATTTCCTTCTCTGGATCACTGGTTTCTACAGTAGTGCTTACTATAGCAATATATTTTCCTTGTGCAGCCACATTGTGTGCATATGAAATCATACACACATAGATATCTAGAAGATAAAACATAGGGTATGATGCCTATATAAATACAGAACATTTGAGACCAAAATAGTCTGAGGCGGAGATAACAGCAAGTGGGGGATGTAGGGAAGAGAATGAACATGGATAACATATACAGGCCAGCTCTTAAACATATATTAATAGAATTTTGATAAAGATTTGGACAACTATCAGGATGTACAAAATCCAAAGTGCTATCTTTATATTCTATAGTTCCCAAGCTTTGGATGGGAACCTTTGCAAACTTTCTAGTCTCTAAAATGCAAACTAGTTTTGCAATCTGAGTTGCAAAACAGAAGGGATTGGCTAAAACTCAGCTTTGGCACCATTGCTTCTCATCTATTCCAGTGAGACTGCTTAAGTTTTATTTTTGAAAAAGGAGTGTTGTCTATAGCTAAATACTGTCAATTGTAGAAGAGAATAGAGAGCAAAGAAAAGAACAAACAAATCTAACCGGGAAACGCCTACAAGTCACATGTGCACAGGTGAAAAATACAAGAGAAAAAACCTACCAGACTTCCTGTTGACCTGGTTTTGAGGAATGATGATCTGGCAGGAGTTTGCATCATTTGTGTTCTTAATTGGGTGGCTTAGAATACAGATAACACGTACAACTTTCCCTACTTTAGTGACACGGTCCGGAACATAACTAGGGTCACAAATCAGCTGCTTGCATCTAGCAATCTGAAAGACAGAATATACAAGAGTTTTCTTTATAGTGCACAGTGGTAGATTATGGTAATGTGCACAAGAAAATGATTTTCCTCTACCGTCAACAAAACATTGCCCACACACAGCACTACCATCATTTATGCAAGCCTCAGAACAGCTGACAGAACAAGGGGTAGCACCCAGAATGCTAAGTGTAGAGAGGGAACTCTAACAGCACACCTATAGTAACTATACATTATTGCCTGTTTTTGGAGCATATTATACAGTTTATAAGCAAATGTATTGGTTGAAAAGTAATTTCTCAATAATCTCAGACCGATCTCCTTACTCCCATTCATCTCCAAACTACTAGAACGCCTTATCTACAACTGTCCGAGTCGCCACCTCACTGATAACCTTCTGGACCCCTTACAGTCCGGCTTTTGCCCCTACACTCCACTGAAACTGCCCTCCTAAAACCTCACAAATGACCTAACTGTTAAAACAATGGCCACTATTCCTTACTCTTGCTATTAGACCTTTCTGCTGCTTTTGACACTGTTGACCACCTGCTCTTCCTCAAAAAACTCCACTCGCTTGGCCTACAAGACTCTGCTCTCTCATGGTTCTCCTCCTACCTAAGCGCTCCTTTAGTGTCAGCTACAGATCTAACTCCTCCCCTCCTCTTCCTGTAGGGGTTCCCCAAGGCTCTGTCCTTGGACCCCTCCTCTTCTCCATCTACACCTCCTCCTTTGGTCAACTAATAACCTCACATGGCTTCCAATACCATCTCTATCCCGATGACACTCAAATCTATCTTTCTACACCACAACTCACCCCCTTGTGTGTCACTAATCTACTAACTGACATATCCGTTTGGATGTCATAACACTTCCTAAAACTCAACCTTTCAAAAACTGAGCTCATTATATTTCCTCCCGCCCGTGCACCTTCCCCAACTTTTCCCTTGAGATTGTGCAAATAAAATTCAAAATATTAACCACTTACAAAGCCATCCACAACTCGGTCCCCAGCTATATCTCCTGCTTTCCAGCTCCCTTGTCCACTCCTCCCATACTCGCCTCCAGGACTTCACTAGAGTCTCTCTCATCCTCTGGAACCCTTTACCCCAACCTGTACATCTATCTCCCACTCTCACTGCCTTTAGGCGATCCCTTAAGACTCATTCCTTCAGGGAAGGCTATCCCACCTCAACCTAACCACTGAACCATCATGTTCTCAAACAATTCATCCCCACACAATTACCTCATGTATCCCTTGCCCCTCCCTTTTAGATTGGAAGCCCTCAGAGGCAGGGCCCTTGCCATTTTGTCTTGAATTGTATTGTAATGTCTGCTTTATATTGTAAAGCGCTGCACAAACTGTTGGCGCTATATAAATCCTGGATAATAATTTCTAAACTACAACATATAGATCACAGTGTCATTTACATGTTGCCCCATTCATGAATAGTAACACTACGAAAATTAGAATAAACCATGCTTTTAAATGAGAGGGGTTATTCTGGGCTGGCCTAGTTTGTTTGCCAGTGTCCAATCCTCCTGTAAATGGTAGTATAATCCAAGGTTAAAGACTTCCTGTGTCTCTCAATGGCAATGAACGAGGAAGAAAACGATACTAACAAATGCCCTTCATATAATATTGATTAATAAAGAGGACTGCTGAAATAGATAAAAGGAAAGCCTACCTCCCCTTCTGATTTTACACCAACAATCCTTCCATTTTCCATAACCAACTCTTCTATTGGCTTGTTTAGCATGTAAGTTCCTCCATAAATGGCACTTAATCTGCAAAGCAAGAAGACCACAAAAAGTCAAGATTTTATCATATACGGTGTAAAAGGATCCTAGAATTATTGCTCTTAGGGCTGCCTGTGCAGTGCTGTCTAAATCGTGGTTTTCATGCAAGTGCAAACCTGTTTACTTTGGTGTGCGAGTACATGTGGGTGTGGGGCTTAGACATTTTGGGGGTATTTAAAAAAAATTAATAAAAGAAGAAAAAAAAAAACCTAACAGAGAACATTTTATAGCTGCAGTATATGTAAACTAGAGAGAAGTAATCACTTCCTTACCTTGCAAAACCTTGTGGCAGCTCTCCAAGGCCATAGAGTGGATAAAGGTAAGGGCTTTTGCCATATCGTGCAAGTGATTCACTGTAAAGCTTAATCCTGTTTAAAGTCTCAAGACAGGGCTGATTCAGATACCTAGTCGAAAAGAAAAGTAACCCATGTACATAAACAAAATTTGTTGAAAGTGAATCATACACATACATAAAACATGCTTTAGCCTTACATGGAAACTCTTTGGGGAAAAAAAAAAAGGGAGGTAGTATAAAGAAACGTGCGTGCTTAAAATGTGAATTGAGGAAGGCAGGATCATGTCAACAGAGATATAAAAGTGGAAGGGTAAAACTCATCAGTATGTTCCCTACTGTGTTTTGTTGGTAACAATTCCTTATTTCCCTCCCGTAGGTGCAACAGGAAGTGAGCAAATCCTTTTCTACACAGTGAGACTTCCCCTTATTCTCTCCATACCACGTGCCCCAAATGGAAGATTGAGCCTCACCGCTTGTTCTGGTGACAACTGCACACATTTTGGATTTCCCAATACTTAGTTTCATTGGTCAGCAAGATAATAAAGAGTGTGTGAATCTACATAGTGGGGACAGGCACAAAAAAAAAAAAAAAAAAGTTCTAAACCTTCCATAATCTATCCCCAAAAAACTATTTAGGCTATACATATTTTTAAAGAGCAAATCCAGGGAACAGGTAGAAGCAGTCAGTAAGTTCATACAATGACTCCTAATCCATGTTCTCTCTAATCCACTGCGGTCAGACTTCTGTCTCCTCATTGTATTACTAATCACATTTAAAGCTTAATTGAACCCTTCGTTTAAATCAGCTAAATACATCCCCAAAGCTTTAAAACATAAGGGGGGTCATTTATGAAAACTGGAGCCAACAGAACATGGAGCAGTTGCCCATGGCAACTAATCAGCATCTCTTTTCAGTTTGCTCAGGTAAGATTTGAAAATGAGAGAGAAAAGCCGATTGGCTGCAATGCAAATTTGCTCCAGTTTTATAAGTGTATAAAGTTGTACAGTTTTTCTTCTCTAAACTGAACCACAGCCTAATTAGAAAAGCCTGTCCACCGACAGCATGCAGATAAATGGGACGCTTCTCTCTGTGGTAAAGCTGTGGTCTGTCTGCCGTAGTCCAATACGCCCCCTGTTGAACTGCAGGAGCTTTACAGATCACAGAGCTGTAGGTTTGACTTCTGCAACGAGACCACTGCTTCCCCACAGAGAGCGCAAGGGCCCCACTTTTCTGCATGCTGTCAGAGGACAGGCTGTGGCTGCTTTTGAAAGAAAATTAACTGCAAGATATTGAACACCTTTTGTTTTTAACGCACTTGGAATGTATTTAGCAAATGTAAAGTTTAATTGGGCTTTAGTTTCCAAGGCAGGTCAGAATCAGACTGGGCGCTTTACAAAAGTTGGTATTTTTTTTTTCTACATGAGGCTCTGTCAGGGAAGTAAAAACATTACTCCTACAAATTGTATTTTACAATGGAAAACTCAAAATGGTGCTGAAGAGCTACAGAAAATGTGGACAAAGGCTGCAGGAAGATAAGATATTTAACCACTTCAGGGCTTACCTGGGAAAAAAAACGTGTCTAGTCCAGAAAGTGTACATAACAGCCAAGTACCTTTATGGACAGACCTAAAAATCACAACCTTAAAGCTTAACTAAAGTCTTGGTTAGGCAAGAAAACTATGCCTATGATTCACATAGACTCACCCTTTGGGTCAATAATACATGCTATACTAGATTACTACTTACAATACATTATTAGAACCATGTCATATATAAAAAAACAGAAAACTCACTCATCAGTCCTGTACAGAGCCAGAGCATGGCCTGTGAAGTCAACGACATCCTGTCCCAAGTCAAACTTCTTGTAAACCTCTTGCATAGTTGTGTTTTTAGGATCAACTCCTTCCATTGTTTTTGCATCATTTTCATCATAATTTGCAACAAAGCCAAGGAATTTCTTAAACCTGCGCTTCTCGAACAAGCCCATCAAACCTTGAATAGCAGAATAAAACAGTAAGTAGACATACAAACAAGTACTTTGCCATTGTAACTAGAAATCACCATAGAATACCTTTATTCTGAACACTCAGTCTAGTGACTGCTAGAATCTGACTTGGTACTCACTGGATGCCAGAGCCTCTGCTTCTGTTGAAGGAACCTTGTAGATCTTTCCTCCTTTGTAGACAAAGCTGCCTTCAATTACTTTGAAATCCAGATAGCGGGTAACTTCAGTAAACAGCAGCATTTTTACCAACTGACCTGAGACACAGGGCAACAGGGCACTATTAGTATAAAAAGTTACATGTCTAAAGCCAAACTCCAGCCAATGTCATTCTAGTTTTGGATAAACAAAAGTGGTTTAAACTATTGATCTAAGGGGAACTCTACTACAACTGGAAGCTAAAATGAACTCTGATATAGTGTCACATGGTAGAAAAACAAGTTAAACCTAAACTAGTAAAATGGGTCAGAAGCAAAATGAAACTGAGCAAAATACTTGTATAATTCAGAGGTTTTTCCTTATATTTATACAAACATCTAGGTATTCCAGGAGAAAATACACACAGGTCTTTAATCAAATTTCACTGTTGCCAGTGGTTTGACCGATATCGATTACGGGCCACCTTTCAGGCTGACCGATATCATGTGCCGATATTCTGTTCACATCTGGCGTCGGCAGATGAACACAAAGCCCAGTGACCGGACTATGTGTTCATCTGTCAGCAGCAAGATTCTGCAGCCAACTGAAAGTAAACAGCAGGCAGTGGGGGGCGACAATAGCCAGCCTGCTTATCGGTAATATATCAGTCAATTTATGACAGATACCAATTAATTTTAAAATTGGGGAATATTGGCCTCAATTATTGGTAGGTCCGATAATTGGTAGGTCCGATAATTGGTCGACCCCTATGGGGTAAATCCAGATAGTAGAATGTGTAGTATAAATCTACTTGTTTTTTTTAGTCCATCACCAGTACACGAAGGTCAAAATGTCATAAGATCCTGGTCTGTTAATTAAAAGACCTTGTGACAGAAGCTGGCCACACACAAGTAGGAATTGGAAAACAGAAATAGAGCAGGAAGGCAAAATGAGCATTCCCCCTGCAATCTTACACATTCAGTATGGAGGAATCTGCTGTACAATTCTTGAAGGCAGCACAGACATAGCTACTGGCTGAGCTTGAATGAATCACGACTGAGGGCCTGTTCACATATTAGGTCCTGATAAGGTGCGGATCTGCAGACGCGGTGCTACTGATGCAGTGAGTTTTTGCCGCGTTCCAGGTAAAAAATAAAAAAACTTTTTTTGGGTGGAGTGGGGCTGTCAGTATGTTAAATGCAGTGCGTTTTTGACGCGTTTCCGGTCCGTTTCCTGACCGGATAAAATGTGACATGCAGTATTTTTTCTGTCGTAACCTGAACGGACTGCGCTCGTGAGAACTGTAGCCCATAAAACACATAGGGATGCATTTTTAGTGCAGGAGCGTACGGATCAGGTCAGGCACCTAAATGCCTGTTCACACGATGTCGGTTTTCTGTGCTGACCTGATCCGTACGCTCCTGCACTAAAAATGCATCCCTATGTGTTTTATGGGCTACAGTTCTCACGTGCGCAGTCCGTTCAGGTTACGACAGAAAAATACTGCATGTCACATTTTGTACGGTCCGGAAATGCAAAACGCGTCAAAAATGCACTGCACCTAAAATACTGACAGCCCAACTCCAGCAAAAAAAAAAAATATTTTTACTGGAACGCATCAAAAACGCAGCTAAAACACATAGCACCGCGTCTGCTGATCTGCACCTGATCAGGACCTGAAACTCATGTGAACAGGCCCTAAAGGATACTCAGTCTGCACATGTACACCTGCACAATAATAAAAGCTGATTACGGACAGCATTGCCCAGATATCTGTACATTTCGTGCTGGTAATAAAGCATTGCTGTAGAACAGTAAAAGTATTCGGGCATAGAATAGTTCATTAATAATTGTGCAATTTCAAGTGAAGTGATTTTTTATCCCAAAAAGAGACGGTATGTAGTGTTTCTAGGTCTTTAACTGCTGAAATAACATTTACAAGGCCAGATTTACCATTAAGCATAGTAGGCATGCGCCTATATGCAGCAGAGGCAAAAAGGCAGCTTTTTCCCTATATAATTATTGGCCATACATTTTTCCTCACTTCATTAGATAAATACAATATTATGGCTATAAAATTGTAATCATTTCATGACCAGTAAAACAAGCAGGGGTGTGGAATTCCTATCGCCCGGGACAGGCAGTTTTGGGCGTCGGGCGAGTAGTTTTTTCTACATTTAGCCCGGCTGCGGGCAAGCAGCACGACTAAATGTACTGTGGGAGCCGTTTCATACAAATGGTTTTGCACGGCTGTACAGCCGTCCAAAATCACTTGTAACAAGCCGAAATCTCACTACTCCGTGTGTGAAGTGATACAGGAATGCAGCCTTCCTGTCACAGGAGAACGAGCACAGTACTGTGCTAGAACTCCTGTGTTGGAGGTGACAGGGTCAATAAAGAGAACCTGTCACCTCCAAATGCTTTCACGCAGGGGCTTGTTAGCCCTTGTGTAATAGCAATAAAGTTAAGTGAAAAAAAAGTAAAAAAATAAATGACAATTAAAAATGTAAATACATAAAACTGGAAAAAATAAAAAAAGTTGATAAAGTAAAAAAAATAAAAATAAATGAGAATTAAAAATAACCAATATTAGGTAAAAAATAAAAAAAAGTAAAAAAAAAAAAACCCCGCTGCACCCACCATCTGCATGCATGGGGTATTGTGTGCGATTGGAGTGGGTGATCCGTTACCGCACGGCAATTGTGCACAAAATTGTGTGGATGGCCTAGCAGTCACAGAATCACATACCACTACATACATACCATTATTGTCTAATGGCACGCCAGTCACGCCTGGCAGATTGCGCGGTTTCACGTCACAATTCCGCGTCTGTGCAAGCAGACATAATCACGGTTGAAAACACTGCATGGTGCGTGTTGCGAAAAAAAGGTACATGTACCTTTTTTCAGTGATTGCCACATGGATGTAACTCCACTGAAATCAATGGGGCCACGCGGCAACTGCTGCATGCAACCGCACACGATCGCCCAAGTCTGCACCAGCCCTAAAGGGTAAATTCACTTTCCCAAGTAATTTGGAAAAATTGAAATACCTGCTCAAATCTGGCCCCCTCCCGCTATACTTACCTTTCAGGGAACGGTCCTTCCCATCCGCCAATATGGGTGTACCATCTGTAATTGTGCCATGTATTCTGAATTTCCCTCGCAAATTGCAAGCACTCGTTGGTCAGCGCAGTCACCTGACGGCACTGACCAATGAGAAACTCTTCTTGGCACTGCTAAATACGGTTTGGGTAAAATTATTTTTTTTGTATCAGGACAAGTAGATTGTCATGAGGGACAAGTAGATCGGGCCCTCGCTGTAGTCCTTGGACAAGTAGTTTTTTCAAAAATTTCCACACCCCTGACAAGCCAATGTTCAGAAAGGTGATGCCAACAGAGGCCTGTTACTCTGGATGCCATAAACCGCACATCCACAGGCACCAACGAGGGAAATCCAGCCGTGTATAAGACAGATACTGGACTTGTAAGAAGAAAAAAAACACTTGACAGATTTCAACCTAAATGGGTTTATAATTAACCTAAATGTAACACATTCGTGGCACACTCGCAATGAGATTTTAACAGTTGCTCTTACCATCTGCTAAATAGCAACAGAAAAAAATCTCAAAAGATTGATTCCTGTGACTATGGTGGGTAGTATTCAGCAGGCAGAATTTTCAGTTGGCTGTATATGGACTGCCAAGAGGGTCTTTAAATCAAGGATACCCTCAAGAGTCTAATTTCTTGGGTGTTTTCACAGCTATCTATCCAGAACCAATTCATCTACATATGAACTGCTGCCTGAACTGACTACAGGAGGATTACTATAGCCAAGCTAATCTATTAGCCCTTAAAGGTTTATGAGAAGATAAACTGCTACTTACCCCCAGCCATAAGAAATTTAGGAACCAGATCCACATTCCAATCTCGTCCCCGTCCCATTGACTCCGGGGGACTTCCAGGGAGGTTAAACCTTTTGTACAGCTAAGAGTTAAAATT
>NW_017306294.1:1587415-1592537 GCF_000935625.1 Nanorana parkeri | reverse complement strand
GCCAAAAGTTAAAAATAAAAAAAAAAAAAAAAAAGGTACAGTGAAAGTTTTGTGGACATGTCACACACAGCAAAAGGAAATCTGAAATTTGATTACAGCTGCTGCACTAGTCTGAAGAAAAGTATCTATTTCATAACACATCACTGCTACAAAGATCATTGTCTGGACAAAAACAGAACATTTTGCATGTTTTGTCTCTTTTAAAAAAGTTGCATGGGCAGAAAAATACTTGGGGATCTGTCAGAAATCTGGGGAGTTCCTAACTTCCTGTTTAAGCTGACAACTCTGCTTCTGCTGGACTAAACTGTTATTAATCCTGCCTGAATTGTCCTCTGCTGGGCTACGTTCCACTTATGTTATGGAAAGGAGGAAGTTTAGCATGGGAGAACTGGGCATTGCTGACAAAACAGCTTGAGATTTCAGAGCAGACGGACAGGTAATTGCTGTCTTAAAGGGTTAATTATGGGGTAGCAATGATGTGCTGCATAATTCTTTTTTATTTTGCTCAGACGTACACTTTAAAAGCAGAAATAAAAGTACAACTTTTATTTTAGTGAAAACAAGTTTTGAATTTAGATGCAATGTATTTATTTATTTTTCAATGTTAACCACTAAACCCATATTCCACCAAGGTAGTGTTACAAAGCAGCCAAAGTTATTAGGACACAAGTTCCTGTGTCCCAATATAGGGGCACCAATTGACTAGCTCGCAAGTATTTTGTAGCTAGTAAAAGTTGGCTTACATCTTCCAGAGGTGTGATGGAAGCACTGTCTCCCCCGTAATAAGAATTGCGATCCATATGCAACACCTTCTTGCCGTTTACGGACATTATTCCAGACAGGATACATTCCTACAGGGGAAACAAGACAGGTTATGATTATGAAGAGATTAAAGATTGTATAGACCTTTTACCTGTATTTCCCTAATTTCTAACACTGAACCATTAAATGGGAGTCTGGATTTATAAAACCAAAGCAAAAAAGATCTGTCCTCTCCATTTGCTGATGCTCACAAATGTTAACATCCTTGTATCTTCGTGTTTACCCATCTAGAAATCACTGACACCATCTTACACATTCAATAACATACTTGCTGTAACATGGAAGGCAGTCTTTTTACCACCAATGGAGATATGGCAAGATTGTGTATACAACTAATGAGTCTGTAAAAATGTTAGTCAACAGTGTCTGCCCTAATGATGACACCACACTGACATGCCAGCAATCATCTTACCTGGAAATAAATTTACCTCTGATGTTATAGATGCAAAGTGTATACGATTAGTTGGAGTGCTTAGGATTAGTAAATACAAATTTGTGCATACGAGTCGAAAGAAGTCTGCAGGAGACACAATGCCACCTTCCCATTACAGGACTGGACATATGCCAAGAAAAGATGGTCAGACTTTGAACCTAAAGCACTTTGTCAGGCTAAGATAGCAGCTTAAAATTGCCATATGACAAAACATGCATCATCAAGTATTATTAGACACAGAAAGTAACAAAGTCTGAACTGTTCAGGTAAAGTGATATTAAACCTTTCTTTTCTTTAAAATAGTTGCTATTAGGACACCCACCTTTGTCTGAGGATGTTGTTGTTTTTCTTTAAAAGTTCCTCATTTTCTAGTGGGTCCCCGCAGCAATCTTCCCCCTGCCCGAGTGCCTCCATGGGCTAACGGAGGCACCCGTGCGTGCTCGTGCCCGCAGTGGCAGTGTGCATCCATAGAGACACACACAGCCCTGTGGCAGGCCACGCCCCTTCCCTCTGACCAACAATTTGATTAATGGAAGAAGGAGCCTGTGGCTCCTTCTGCCATCAGTATCCTCCCCCTGCCACCAGGAAGTACAGGGAACGGAGGATCACTTTGGGACCGGTGGCGGGGACAGGCATCGCTAACAGGTAAGTGTGGGGGGTGAAAAAGGTTCTGGCCCGTTTTTACCCTAATGCAGAGAATGCATAAAGGTAAAAAACGCCCAGACCTTAATACTACTTTAAAGCCCAATTGAAGTTTTAGTGGGTAGAAACATTGCGTGATGGTGTGGAAGCGCTGCCGACTGCTGCACTGCAGTGATGATAAAGCTGGGGGCACGTCGGACCACAGGATAGAGCAGAGGTCCCACTCTGCAGCATGGACCATGGGATTTTGGGCTGCTGCTGCTGCTAATAAAAGCTATGGACTAGTAAGCAAAAAGCTTGCATTGAAATTGAAAATACTACTTCTGTGTGCAGCAGCACACAGAAGTAGTATTTTCAATGCAAGCTTTTTGCTTACTAGTCCATAGCTTTTATTTTCATTTAACTTGGGCTTTAAAACCCCATATCAAATAACTGAGATCTATAGATGTAAGCAGGTGACATTACAGGCAAATGTAAACTTCTACTGAAACAGGAAGCTTGTTATCTTCTGATAACTGCATGCAGTTAATATATGCAATCAGAGTATTCAGAATACTCATTCATTTTTATTCTATTTTCTACACATTTTTGAAGCAGCCCAGTTATCCAGCATAAGTGACCAGGGAGGTAGAACCAACATTGCCAGTGATAATTATGTGATGGTGGTAAGCCTGTACGGCAATGTTATATAGTTTGTCCCAACCCCTTTTACTGTCACTTTTGTGGGGCAGCGGAGGTCTCCTTGTATGCGTGAAGAAAAATATTAAGGCATGTGAAATAAATTTAGTAGATACGGTCATTTGTATAACTTACAGTTCTCAGAATACAACATATTTGAGACAGTGGTTTGGGTCAGGGGAGGTTACTATATCTCCTCCCGTGACCCTGAGAACTATGGAATAAAAAGGTTATCCCATAGTTCTCTTTTAACACCACTTATGTTGATGGGGGGATGATCTGTGTACATTACAAAGATTTTACCAATCTTTGCTACAGTTTGTCAAATATTGTATGCTGGTTGAGTTGTATTATTTTCGAGAGAAGGGCAAAAAAAAGATGCAGAACAGGAAGAGACCTCCTGAATCTCTATGGTCTGAAACATTTACCATGTCAGCAAAAGGTTGAAAGTTAATACCTAAACAGGGCAGAGTGAAGAGATAAATTATCTTATACTTGTTTATGCTTCGGCAATTAATACTTTAAATCATAAACTTTCTACACTCAAGTGAACATGTCCATGGATGCTCTAGCTGCATATACTTATATTCATTCCCTTGCTGTTCTATTCACCCAAAGGAGCAAAAGGAAGTTCACTTTAACGAACTTTGAGAAATACACAAATCCATTGCTACATAGATTATAAACTATTTGCATAAGCAGAACGTTCTATCAGAAAATGCGCTTTATGCAAACATACCAGATTGAGTTTCAAGGGGAAGTGAAGGCTGTACAAATCAGCTCACTTTCCAGTTCAGCTATGTTGGCCTAGATTGTTCCCATCTCCTGCCTTCTCCAGACTCTTCACCCTTTTGTGAGAAACCCTGTATGTGTTATTCCTGGGCTGTCTGCACCATCTCTGACAGCACTGCATGGTGGAAATCTCTCTCTCCATACATACACGCATGTGTGTATGTTTATTTTTATAGTGTGTGTGTGTGTGTGTGTGTGTGTGTGTACACGTCTGTGACGAGAGGAGCCCGACGAGCAGCTTCCCGACAGGCCGTTGTTATTACACGGCCGGCCGGGAGCTTAACATTCAAGCGATCGAGCGTCTTGAGACGCCCAATCGCTTGTATTACCAGCAGCTGTCACTGCCGTTACCGGTCCCAAGATCCGCGGTGGCAGATGCGGGACCGACAGTGACAGCTGCTAATATAAGTGATCGAGCGTCTCTAAAAGACGCTCGATCCCTTGAATGTAAAGCTCCCGGCCGGGAAGCTGCTCGTCAGACTCCACTGTCCCGACACACACACACACACACACACACACACACTTTAGCTCATCTTTATAGAATCACTTTGCTGAAACCTAGTTAGTTCTCCCCTTTTATGAGGGGGCTGTTGAATTGTGTTTGCCTTAATTAACCCCGTCTGTACTGTGATTGCAGATCTTTATGATCAGTTGTGAACTAGTTATGCAGGACTGTCCTAACAGAGAGTTAGAGATATCAAGGCATTTTTTTTTCTCTTGTTTTTAGTTTTAAAGTCCCTTATCCCCACAGTGCCCTCTGTTCAAGGTAGTAGATGCTGCCCAAAGAGGCCCATGTATAATCAGGCTACATACAAATAGCTAAAAAAGGTGAGACTTTATTTTTAGGCATGCTGTGGGAATGGAGACATAGTGGGGTTTCTCAAATTTGACTGCAAAAGTAGAGCTGCACTAAGGAAAGCAGAGAGCTAAAGCAACGCAACTGCTTGCCCTACAGGAGTCACATACAAGTTACAAATTACAAAGCAATATTATGTGAATATAATTCTCCAGGAAGACTTCTCGCTGTATAAACAAAAAGCTGCAACTAACTAAAACAGTGTGCATCTAGTAATAACATTACTACAAATAACAAAAGGAAAAAGAACACCTCATTACATGGGGAGATAATTAAGGTCTGCATAAAAATACAAGCATGCCAACAATTCAGACCAAAGTCGCTTATTGGTTCAGAAAAATATTTAATCATGACTCAACACAAGGATTTCCCCTCACACACAAAAACAGGATGCCTAATAACCTTTACATTAACAGGAAGTGAAGTTCAACTGTTTAATACACACTGAAACTTGAGATCCTAGGACTACACAAACTACATGACAACATACACTGACAAATCCTAATGCACTGCCAATCATCTTGAAGACATGATCAATTTATCCTATACTGGATCTTCAGTAGTGTGTGGGTTTGGGGTGAAAGACAAGAAAAGTCATGGCTTAGAAATAAAACTGGGACATTTAAAAAGTTAAAAGCAGATTAAAAATGGTTAGACCACACATTCCACTGAGAAAGTAGCATAACCTTCATAAGACCAATAGTAAATTAGCACTACCCACAGAAGTGTAGCCATATACTGTGTAAAATTCACACATTATTACCAGCACTGTTTGCAATAATCAAGCCATGCAGGAATAACCAACACATTTAAGCACTGAGGATAAAGGTGGAGCTAGGCTTTAAGGATTCACTGAGAGAAGCTGAAGAAAATTCCTCAGATGCTCCCATACTAGAGAT
>NW_017306294.1:1547936-1587329 GCF_000935625.1 Nanorana parkeri | reverse complement strand
CCCACCCAACCACTGTGATCAAAAAGATGTAAACAGCAGGAAGTGGTCAGGTAAAAAAAGCCAATAGCAGGCTGGCTATTGCTCCCACCCACTGCCTGTTAATCAGCAGAGGAGCGGACCTGAAGGAGAACTCATTTCTCTAACAGGCTTCACCCACGCCAGCATCAATGGGCTTGTATACTAAGACCCCATTCACACTGAGCGACATGCAAATCGCGCGACTTTGAGCGACATTGAGCGCGACATCTTCCTATTGGGCTGTATGCAATCAGGAGCAATAGCGCTCAAAATCGCTCTAAAAAAGGGTCATGTAGAAGCGACAAGCTACCAGCGACGAGCTACAAGCGATATTGAGCGATATTGAGCAACATTGAGCGACGAGATGTGAACAGCTACATTGAAATGTATTGGTGAAGCTACATAGAGCGATATAGTGCGGAAATATGAGCGATATCGCTGCAAAAATCGCGCGATAAATCGCTCAATGTGAACGGGGCCTTAAAGCTTAGTGACGCTAGAAGTGGGCAGAGCCTGTTAGATAACTAATTTCTCTCTCATGTCTGGTCTTCTGGTGAATGACCATGGGCAGGTGCAAACGTCAGCCTGCTATTGGCTTTTGCTCCTGCCCATTGCCTGCTGTTTACATCTGTTTCTACATAGCAGCGGGTTGGGAAGTAACAACCAGTGAAAGCTCCTGTTGTGGGTGGGGAGGGGAGGCACCGTATTAATCCACACTATTTTTTTCTATCAGCATTTTGCCGATAGTACCATTTGCAGCTGAAATATTCTGGCCACCGATAATTTGATGCATCTCGATCTCATACAAAATATATTTCAAAAGAATACGGTTAGGCAATTATCTAATTACATTGCCAAGCCACAGCTTAAAAAATAAAATTACCAACATCTACCAGCTTTAAAAATGGGCAGATGCCGCATGGAGAATGATGGCAGGAGACACATCCACATACCCTGCATCATGTCACTGGAAGGCACATACCCACTAAGTCTTAGAGCTATATGTGTTGAAACCCTTTCCTCACTCTTAACAACTTTAACATGTCACTAACCAGGACCATCAGGAGAAAAAAAAAAAACCCGCCTCCCCAAGTTAGGTACCTTGTAACTCTGTTTCCAGGAATCTTCCAGGACAGCCTATGAGATAGCTCTGCCCGCCTGAAACAGGAAACACATCCCCACCCCAGTTATCCCAAGAACCGGAGTCAAACACATTTAAGCATAAGTAACCACAGTAGCTTTTCAGGGAGGGAATCCCTGCTGTCCTAGAAGATTCCTGGAAACAGTTACCAGGTACCCAACCCAGGTTTTCACCAATCATCTTCCAGGACAGTCTATGACAGGATAAGTGAGGAACCACACTCGCACAGGGTGGGACAACCGCCTGCAGGACCTTTCTGCCAAATACCTGGTCCTGGTGTGCCAGCAGGTCGATCCTGGCTGACAAAGGTCTGGAAGCTGGACCAAGTGGCTGCTCTGAAGATCTGATCTGGGTTAGCCCCTGCTTTTTTCCACCCATGATGCAGCCAGGACCCTGGTAGAATGTGGCGTGGTGTTCCCTGGTGAAGCCAAGTTCCGAATGCTACAAATGTCTGCAATGGCCAATTTGATCCACTTAGCAATAGGCTATAGAGCTTTCAAAAGCACTTCTTTAGAACCATAAACAAAAGAAAACTGCTGGAACTTCTCCAAGATCTTGTTTTGCTCAGGTATTCCAAAAATCATATTCTGATATCTATGCCTTGCCACTCTTTTTTTTTCTTTACTTTGTTTGCTTTCATAACAAACAAGTCCACCTTTGGCTGCCCCTATCTGCGAGTTATCATTTGGAACGTCTGGGCATCCAGGGATCATTCCGATCGCCCAGCTCTTTCCTGCTTAGACCATCCACCAGGAAATCCAGTTTTATCAGCAAGTGGACTGCAGTAAGTGATAACGGATTGTTTGCTGTGCACGAAAGAATGTCCTATAAAAGACATCAGAATGTCCTATAAAAGGGTGCCTCCTTGCTTATGTTGTCACCACAGTGGTGTTGTCCGACAATACATGCAAGGCTTAAAATTTCAAGTCTAGACCTACTAGCCAGGCAAAAACCTTACTCTCCACCAGTTGTCCCACCAAACCTTGCCCAGGTCCGCCTCCAACCCCACCCCAGGCCCGCCTCCAACCCCTCCCCCTTAAAGCTTATGAAATTACATTTTTCTTTATGTAACACATGGTCGGTGCATTGCACGGTGCCGTGCGTTAATCAGTGCGGCCCTCAACAGCCATCCCAGTTTCCCAGGTAGAACCCCAAGAAAATGTTCTACGAGTACTGCAGAGCACCATGACAGCCACAGACTAGCAACTTCACAATAAAGCAAATAAAAGACATTTCATTCCTTACCTGGTTATCCATATCTTAACTATCAGAAGCACTGGGCTGTCCAAAGAAACAATTTCCCCGAGCCTCCTCACCTGTTCACGTCTTTGCTGGGAGGAGGCTGTGAGCAGGATCGATCCCTGGTTTATCTGTGAGTGATTACAGAGGTCTGCAGCAGCCCTCACTATCACCCCCAGATAGCCAGGCATCGATGCTGCTCACAGACATTCTTTCCTTCGTCGCAGCTCAGAACTGTCAGAGCTCCGGCCAAAGGAAGCCGGGAACTGACAGGAGCGGCTCTGCTCTCAAATTTCCACTTGCTCTCACCTTATTTTTACTCGCAAAATGTGAGCGGAAATTTTAAGCCCCGATACATGCACGTGATTCTCCCCGATGAGGGGCTCAAAGTGCAAAAGAGTGAGTTAGATTGCCTTCAACTGCATTACATTAGAAGAATTGATGCTCCAGGTGCGGTCCCATGATTCCCAACACATGCTCCTGAAAATAGGCTACCCATCCCCAAGCACTGGCATTGGTCATGACCCTCAGTAGGCCCAGTTGATGCCACAGTCTGCCCTTGGAAAAATGCTGCATATCCGTCCACCAGACGGGAAACTTCTTGAGGTTGCAAGTGCAACTTCTTCCTCCAGGAACTCCTGATTCCCCCTCCAATGAGCCAAGAGAAAGTTTTGGAGGGGACTGGAGAGGAATGCTGGCATGGCCGAGGTCATCAGCCCAAGGACCCTCATGATGGATCTGAAGAAAACCTTGTTTGCAAGAAACAGATTAATGGTCTGTCAAAGAATCTATTTTCTCCTGTAGCCTGTGGTGCAGCGTCCGCTGGTATGACTTGGGCTGCTAACCTTGCGCTCCTGCCCCATTCCTGGTGTCCCTTCCCACGGAGTGTGGATTCCAGCAAGGTTAGCAGCGTGTCCTGCTGTGTACCTCACCACTCTGCTCGTAGCATAGTCCGAGCTCCGGTGGCAGTTACTCGCTGCTCTCTTGAAGCAAAATCCGTCACCTATACACAGTCATGTAGTGTGGCATAAGTGGCCGCCTCCTCCAAAGCTCCAGAACCTTGACGAGGAAGTGCAGCTTCCACATATTCTGCATAAAACGTGCATATAAAACCTCTGTTTTTAACCTTAACGGTTAGACAGTTTTTTTTTTGCATGCTGGCTGGCGAGTGTGCTGGGAAACTTTTTGCTGTTGTACTGTTTAAAGCCCTTCCATGTGCACCTTGCTTTAAAGCTGATTATAAGTTGATAAGTGTGTTTTCCATTTGTTTTACCTCCGCTGTGAGGTCACATATGCCGGAATAAGGCCTACAGACGCTCTGCGGGCTCGGAAAGGTAGATTAACGCCTCCTGCCACCTAACGAGCCACCGGGGAAGGAGAGACAACCGCACCCCCCATGAACATCCTGAAGCTGAGCCCCAAGCGCCCACTCCCTTCTATGCGAGGACAGGGAGCGCAGAGACTCCCTCCTCCCCCCTGGCAAAATGAGGGCAAACAAAAGGGGGGGTAGGGAAGCCATCACTAACCACCCCCGGATCCCCCAGGGGTGGCCACCTGCAAAAGACGCATACAAACGTGCAAAAAGCTACATGCTGCTAACGCTCGCACAAACACGGTGCCGCCTAGGTGTGAACCAGGGCTTAGGCAGCTGATGCTACATGAAAATATCAAGGTTTACTCTAAAAGTTGTGTGGCCCACCTTCCGAGTTGCACAAATATGGAGTTGCAGAATGGTCAAGTCAAGCTCAAATTTTCACTGGAAAAGTTGGCACTTCAGTAAATTTCCATCTGTTGATTTCTCATGATCTACAAAAACTACTTTACAGCAGACCTTTACCCACTTTCATAAAAAAAATTATATATATGTCACATCACAATGCAGCTCTGCATGATGATATGAAATCTTACTTTCATTAGTTAAACAAACATATTTTGCCTTTACTTACAATAAGGCCTGGTTCACACCTGAACGTTTTGTAGCGCGTTCAACGCTCGACGAACGCTCTACAAAACGCTCAAACATCTAAATCCCATTGTATTCAATGGGTCTGGTTCACACCTTGCCGTATTTCCGCCCGTCCGAACGCGATACAAAACGGCCTACGTCCAAAGAAGTACATGTACTTCTTTGGGGCGTTTTTGTCTCGCGTTTCCATTGGGAAACAGCCAAGTAGCCCTCGGAAACGGGCGTTTGTCGCGTGTTTTTTTTTACCGCGAATCGCTCTCTGCCGTGACAGGGGTGGGGCTGGATTCCCTCCTCCGATCCGCCAGTGCTGACTGGGGGAACGGACGGGGAGGGTGCGGGTACAGCTGGCTCTGCCTCTAGATAGGCAGAGCCAGCTGTCAGTCACGCAGCTGGGCTGATCGACATAATTGTCGGGATCCGCTTCAGCGTCTCAGTATACCGCGAGCAGCAGGGTGACGGGAGGACGCTAGTTTGTGTCCTCCCGTTACCCTGAGAACAGCCTTAACCCCATAGTTCTCCTTTAATCTGTTCTTAGTGAAAATGGCCACTGTGAGAAGAAGAAAAATATATGGAAAGAATAAAAAGCTGGCAATTATCTACAAGTATGCGTGTAGATTCCCATTACTAAACATTTCTAAAGTACCTTTTTTGTCATTTTTAAGATAAGGGTTACATTCCTCAAGAAGTACTTCTGATGGTTAAGAGGTACTTATTAATGGCTAATGTCTGTAGTCACAGATTCTAAAATCTCCAAGATCAAACATTTACACTGCAAAAATGGCATCAGCAGCAAACAGCAAAAAATACTCTAGTAGGTTCATGCACTGAAAAATTGATAGAAAAAAAAAAAAAGGGCATAAGCTCCAATCTTTGGTCAAAATTGGTCTGAGAATTTAGCAGGTAATGTGATCAAATCCTAACACTGCCAAAAGAAGTCCACATTAGGTGTTGACTCCAAAAAGATAGCAAAACCTATCTTTAGAAGTGTGCATCATTGCATGCAGACAATTTACAGCATGTCAAATCAGCTATAAGGATTCTGCTATTTGTTCAGCCCTGTACATGTAACAATAACCAGACTTCAGGTTACTGTAAATAATTCACCAAGTATACATAGCACTGCTCCCTCATTCTGCCCCCATGGGCAGGACATCAAAGAATGCAAAGTAACCAGTTTTCTATAACTTCATAACTACTCCCAGTTTATAAAGACGATTTTGTAAAAGTGCGGTGCTTAAGCTGATGTTCCTATTAGTGGAAAAGATTTACCTCCCTAGCAACACTGTTAGCTCAAAAGGTTGTTAGAGAATCTCTTTACTACTGCTAAACGCATATTGTATTCAGTAATTTACATCTAGGTGTGTAGGGTTTAAATCTGAAGACATGTACTGTGTAAACTGTACACAAAAAAAACAAAAAGGAAGAAGAAAGCATCCATAAGACTGTATTGAGTACAGCAGAGCTTGGGATAAGTCAACACATTAGCTTGTTTCATGGTTCCTGCCCTGCAAGTAACACCTAATCCAGAGAAATAAGAGTTCTATTTACCAGCAGAATGTACACAGCTTCTGTTTACTAAATAGACAGCATAGGCATAGGAACAGGGACAGAAAGGAGTCCTGGGAATAAGCCTGAAGCCACAGCACAAAAATAAATATGCCTAAAATGAATGTCTGGGCAAGAAAAAAAAAAAAAAAAATCACAATTACTTCCTCATGTTTGGTCTCTTTAAAAACTGTGCAAGTAAAGAAATACACCGGTGGTGCCATCATAAATCCACTGAGCTGATGACTCTTCAGTAGAGGCAACCTTGTCAGCTTATTACAGAAAGCTTCCTGGATTTCTGGAGAGATCAGAATGTATGCTATGGTAGTGAAATGTGAACACATTGCAGAGATACACTGACTGTATACAATGGCTGGTGGGCTACATGTCAGTAAAAAAAAGACTCAGACAAGGATTACTCAGTAGTCCTACGTGATAGTAATGTGGTAAACGGACTACATAGAAGAAGAAGAGTATGTTACACATAGTCCACACCATCAGTGGTTTTCATGTTGTGCCATGTTACGGCAGTAAGTATTACATGTATTTGAATTATTCCATATGGGACCTGCATATTGCTGGAAGCAGCACCAATCATCACAAGAAGGCCTGTCGCTTATCCATAGAAGTGTGAATGTAGCTTTACTAGTGCAATGTGGTTAATACACAGAATGACAGTACTCCCTATAGTTTCCTTTTTCACTTTCAAATGCAGATATATTTACTGTCCAAGAAAATTAGTAGCTGGTAGCGACACATTAGAACTCTGAAGTATAAGATTCAATTACACTTGTTCTTTTCCCCTGACCTAACCGATCCTACCTGCCCCCTCCACAGATGTATACTACCTTAATAGACTTCTATGGGGCTCATCTACCTCTCTCTCTACCGGGCAGGAGACAAGCCTCATAGACTTCTACAGGGATCTACTAGAATATCAAACATTACATCCAATATTTGGACAACAGAAGAATTCACATGCCTGGAAATTTTGGCCTGTCTTGCTAATACAGGATTATATTTTTCCGCTTTATTAGAAAATGTTGAAATCACTTTTATTACATACAAAAAAAAAAAAAAAAAAGGAAATCCATAGTGTAAAACAGATAAAATTCTAAACTGCATACAATATGAGAATGCATGGCAGCAGCCTAAGTGGGCACCGGAAATGTGTTACAAGATGATTTCGCCATCCTTTACCAGTACACGAGCTGTGAAGGGACAACATACATATAATACTGCCTTTGTGTAAGAACACTGTTGCCTTTGTAGTGTGCAAGCCATAGCTCATGTCCTCAGCTTTCCTAAGGCAATTCCATTCATTGAAGGGCTTTCATATTCCCATACAAAAATAAAAAACACACTTTTGATCATACATAGAACATGGAAAAAAAAAAAATCTGTATATGTAATGTAACCATTTCAAATGTAATGTAATCAACTGACGTACAGTCACTGGAGGCTGAATTAGAGGCGTATTCAATACAGTGTAATGACCCTCATCTATAGAACGAAGAACTGAACCAGCTGCTCATAGCAATTTCCCATTCTAGTACTATGTAATAGAAGCTGTCATCAAACAATGGGAAGTATGAGCACAACAATTGGCCTAAATTAAATGTCTCACCATTTCTGTCCTCAATAAACAGCTGACAAGCACTCCGCAGGATCACTAAATAAATTAGATGCCTACTGTTCATGTTTGCCACACAAGCAAAAGTCATCTGTCTTTCATACTTTGTAACTTACTTTAAAACTTTTCAACATAAGAGATCTAAAACCCAAACTTTTCTTTTTAGTGTTGGAGTGGTAAGGGGTTAAAACCCCTCAGGTATTTGCTGCTGTCTTGATTTTTTCAATTGCTCTGGTGACAAATGTCCTAGGCTGCTCATACACCGATACTCAGGCCTTGTTCACAACGAAAGTGTGTGCGTTCTATAGCGGTAGCTGCTGGAACGCACCGCGATCGCTAAGAAACTTCTCCCGGCGTTCTGGGGCGTGCATTGATTGAACAATCAATGGATTGATCAATCGTGGCTTATCGCCTCAAAACGCAGGGAGAAGTTTCTTAGCGAGCGCAGTGCGTTCCAGCAGCTACCGCTCTGGAACGCACACACTTTCAGTGTGAAGAAGCCCTATCAGATTGTTCAATCCACGCCAAACAGCATGGATGGAGGGATCCCCCCACTGTCAGGCTGCTGAATGCCCAGATCCGACTGGATAAACAAACTGTTCAACCCCACGGTGTGCTAACTGGGCCACACACTGCTGCCAAAATTCCACCACTGTATGCGTTTATTACATTTTGGTTAGAGTAGGGAAGGGTTAAAATCCGAGTCACATTATTTTGTGTATCATTAGAAACGTTTCCCTCCACTTTCTGTCCTGGAGACACAAAAGGAGTTAGAGAAAATCTGACAAAGGGAAGCAAATTCCATTCTTAGATGTCCACATAGCACCTGCCCCCATCAAAAGATCTCCCCTCATCACTTTTTTTCCTCGGTCACATTGATCACCAGAGAACAGAGGGATGAATATCCCCAGTAATAAAAACTTGACAGAGGATGTAAATCTAGCCTCTCTGTACAGCTATGTAAACTGACCATACAATCAGACTGTATGGTGTATGGTCAGCGTTAGATTCACCAAAACGATGTAATAAAAGGGGGGGGGGACGGACAAATAATCCATTTAATCTGTCTCATAATAGGCAGGCCCTTGCACTGCATTGTGGATGGTAGATCTAAAAGGAGAATGTACAATCAGATTGTATAGTGTACGAGTAGCGTAAAGGAAACTTCCAACTTTAAAAAACAACAATTCCTGCAGACGTCTTCATAAAAGAAAAACAATTTGCATTTTGTGTTTATTTGAATTGGAGCCAGTAAAACATTGCAACCGCGATCAGTGGATTGTGAGTGCAATGCTCTGGTTCCTGCAGACTCATCCCACTTGCCTAGGTCCATACCGAGGTAATGTAAGGCCCAGTTCACACTTGACAATACGTGAGCATGCGCTCGCGAGTCTTTTTTGCTGTGCGTCAGCCCATTCATTTCAATGGGCTTCCGTATGTTCGGCAAAGAAGCACACGCAGCATTTTCAGCTGAGAGCTTCCCACGTTTGACATGCATCCACACACAGGCAAATACACACATTATACCAGCCAAGTTTGGGGTGCCATTAACAAGTAAAGGCACCGCAAATGCGTCAACTTTTCCGACGTGTGGCGTGAACGCGCACCAATGCATGCAGGATGACACGCTATTGGCATGCAGTCACACAATACCCAAGGGTAAACCAGAACAAACATGAACAGATAGACTACAAGTACACTGATGTCACGGCATTTGTATTCCATTAAGAACTACAAATCCTTTTGTCATTGTGGTTGATCGGAATTGTAGTTTCTCTATTCATAGATCTGCCCACACAGCAACTGCAAATTAAAACAGCCACACCATGCTGTGGGGAGAGGAACCCCACGATTTCGGTAATGGGAGTAAAGTGTGGTGTGACCATGTTTCCTGTTTACACCCTGAATATGGGCTGGGTGTAAACAGGAACCATGGTCAGAAGAGTAAACCCAGCCTAACCATAACCGACTGTGGCCTGCCCAGGCAGCACAGGCCAGTGAGGCGATATGAGCCAGACGTGGCATTCATGGAGCAGGTCAGTGTGCAGGGAGAGGCTTTCCCTTTGTACCTCAGTATGGGTGTACACGTGTACTCTCACCACCATAAACATACAAAGCTGTGTGCACGGTCACCAAGCAGGCTCTGCCAACACGGCCGGACCAGGTTGGGAGTGTCCGCCGACCCTAGGCCTTGCTCTGCCAGCTCCTATCGAGATGTAAATGGCCACATAGTGGAGGTGTGTCCGGGCATGTTCTCACCGTCAGGCCGGTACCGAGCACGATGACGTCGTACTCCTCATTCATATTGTCGGACTGCGGGTGACTTGGGTGTCAGAAGCAAGAAAGCCGGGGGCGCGCTCACTGACTGCGCGTATGGCGGCTCCGGAAGTGTTAACAGAGGCGAGATGTGGACGCGCACGGATCCCCACTCCCAAATTGCACCCGCACGTCTCTAACCAGCCAATCAGAAACGCCGGTAGGGGCGAGCCGCTGTCAATCTGTGCGCTTTCTGCACAGCACTTCGTCTCTTCCGCCTACGTCACCTGAAGCAAGTTCATTGGTCGCTGGCTTTGTTGGAAGAAGGCGGTGTGTTGTCGCCTGATTATTAAATAAACTTTATTTGCAAAAACAGTGTTGAAGTCATGTTTGGAAGCTGAGGGCGAGGGAGTTCTAAATTGCTCGGTCCCGAAGTTTAGCCCCAGTTTATTCATAGCTGTTATGTTTCCTTTTAGGTGTCCAGAAACATACCTATTATCACCAAAAGGAGCAGCTCTGTAATTAATATAAGGCGGGCAACCTGCTCTCAGATAGGAACTGAGTGGATCTAAAGCCACATCTTTTCTTTATAGGAGGGAATTGGAGAGGATTAGACCCTGTTAGGTGTCTATTGCTGCCTACTGTCATCAGGATTGACGGAAGGAAAATCCAACATTTTCAGATGTCACCGGAACAAGAACGGAAGGGAAATCTGCCAATGAGGACACTTGTTCTAGTGACAGTTGTCTAAGTCCGATTACTGTTACTTTGGGAGATTCCTCACATCTTGTGTGAATGAGACAGGAAATAAGATAGTTAGTTGTTCTCTTAGGGACACGACGCAGATGGAAAAAAAATGAGGGGTTAAACAATTTCCTCCTTTATCCACAACAACAAAAAGTTTTGGAAGTGCGAAGAAGTCAACACGTAGAAAAGAATCAGTTGTGCAAGTTGCACACCCAGAAGTGGTATTCCATTGCTTGCGTGTGTGATCTAGGTGCCAAACGTGGTGAACCCCACCGGTGTTTTAGTTTGGGATGGTGTGGGGCAGCTTTAGACCAGGGGTCTCAAACTCAATTCACTTGGGGTCACTGGACAAATTTTCTCCCATGGGGGCCTCTGGCCAAATGACGACAGGACGGCGGATCACGACGAGCAGCTTCCCGGCCAGCCGTTGTAATTACACGGCTGGCTGGGAGCTTTACAGTCAAGCGATCGGGCGTCTCTAGAGACGCCCGATCGCTTGTATTATCAGCAGCTGCCAGTCCCGAGATCCGCTATGCCCGATGCGGCCCGGCTCTGGGGCAGGAGATCAAAGGGAGTTAAGTATACGAACTCCCTTTGATCTCTCAGTCCCCGAATGCAGGAAGTGATGTACATTACATCACTTCCTGCATTCAGTGTCACTCTCCAGCTACAGAAGCTGATCTCTGCCTATCTTCTCTGGGGGTCCCTAGATGACATTAGGGGTCTTGGAGACCCCTGATGTCTCCATAAAGAGGACCTGTCATGTAAATTGGCTATCTTAGCCCCCCATGTAATAGCAATAAAGTTGTGTGTAAAAAAAAAAAGTAATAAAAAAATGAAAGAATCCTAAAAAAAATAAAGCATAAAAAAATTAAAAAAGAAAAACAAAAATTTAAGTCCCCGCACTCCACATACACACGCAGATATGCGTCGGATGCGCCTACATGCGAAAACGACAATTGCGCCTATTGTGCTGCACATGTTACATATCGCCGCAAACGTCGGAGTGAGAGCAATAATTTTAGAAACCTTAATCACTGATAACACTAAACAAATGAGCAGTAAAAGCGTTTTAATCGTCGCCTATGGGCGTTTTTTGCGGGCGCACTCAATTTTAATGCTTGACATGTTTGGTGTCTATTTACCCGACGTGACCCCGACTTTTATGTTTTACTAAAAATATGGGTAAGAATAAATGTTTTATAACATAACGTAGGGAAACTGGGTTTTTTTTTTTTAACATTTATGGTACTTTTTTCATTATATAGTAAAAAAAAATAACACCCCCCCCCCCGTGGTGATTTTATATACCTCCAAAAGAAAGGTCTATCTGTCCCCCCAAAAAATGTTAACATAAATTGCAAGGCTATAGTCCGGTCATGCTGACATTTTTTACTGACTGGTAAGACACCATCAAATTTTTCAAGCCCTGTATATATATTTCTTTTTTTTTGTGTGCGTATTGTCAGGATTTCTGTGAGTGATGTTACTATGTGTGTGTTAAAGGAGAACTATGGGGTCAGTGTTTTTCCCCATAGTTCTCCTTAGGGTAACGGGAGGACACAAACTAGCGCCCTATTCACAGGTCGGCTAGAACTATGAGGTGAGTGAAAAGCACTCACCTCATAGTTCTCCTTTAATGTTTCTGTGTGTTTTTCATATCAGTATGTGTGTATGTGTGCAGTGTCAGTATGTGTTTTTTTTTTCTTCCCCAAAAAGGTTTTAATTTTAATCATAGAGGAGCGACAGATTCACACATTTGCACACAGAAGAATACACACACACACACACACACACACACACACACTCAGGAATATACACTCACAGCTTCTTAAAATAAAAGGAAGAGCCTCCTCACCCACGTACGTTTTTTGCAGGGATGGGGTACATTCCCTGGTGGTTCAGTGGTTGATTAGTAAAAGGTCTTACTAATCAATTCCCGGCACTCACACAGTGCGCTCTGACTCACACTGAGCGCCGGCATCACCTGGAGCAACTATGCGTTCTGCATCCGACCGAGATGGAGACCGCATAGCTGCTCCCCCAAGTCAGGTGCGCGGTCCGTGACTGCATGCCACATGGTACTTTGAAGTAAAGTATATTACCAGCACACCAAAGTAAAATCTTCAAGGAGTGGTCATTTTATTGATGTACACACATCTCGTCATAAAGCATTACGTCATGCCTGATGAAGGGACCCTGAGTGGACCCGAAACATTGCTTTATGATGAAATGTGTGTACATCAATAAAATCACCACTCCTTGAAGATTTTACTTTGGTGTGCTGGTGATTTACACTTTACTACTCGGATTTAAAGTGGCGCCATCCACTATCACTGCAACACCCACCTTAAAAGGGACAGACCAGTAAGGAGTGCGGTGGGGACAGCTTTTGAACATGGTACTTTGAGACCCTCTGTGACATTTTCGCCCTGTGGTCTGTGCCCCCATTTGGGAGTGGGAGTAAAATAAACCCTATCATTGGTGTCAGTGGGAGTAAAATAAGCCCCATCGGTGGTGTCAGTGGGATTAAACCCCAAATCTTTAGTGTTGGAGAAAATATATAATCACTTCACACACGTCTGCTCTGTAGCAAAATGTCTCTGGGAACTGTGTTGCCATGCCAACATGTATGGTGTGAATATATAACGCATTCAGCAGCCCATGTATTGAAATGCAGCAGCTTCTACAATTATTCTCAGCCACTGCAAGTATTCTACACATCTGATTCTGTAAAATACTTGCCCACCCCAGTCACTGTATGTCAGGATGTACAAGCCGGTAGAAGGAACCACAGCAGCCAGAGGGGAGCAAGTATTTTACATGACTGAAAATGTAGAATACTTGCAGAGGCTGGTGAGCGGAGATGCAGAAACTTTTAGCTCCACAGGCCAGCAGAAAGGTAAGTATATACACTTTCTTTTACAGGTGACTAAACTTAAGGATACAACTGCGTGGTAATGATTCCCCCCACCCATTGTCAGCCATTAGAAGCACTCCAGCAGAGACAGTCGAACAATATGTTTCCAGCTTTATCCTTAATCAATTCCTTTTTGCAATATGTCTTTAAAATATGTAAAAATATTCTTGACTGTGGGTTTCTTGGCAAGTTGTTCTGCAAATGTTCCATGGGAGTCTGCTGTGTCCTTTAGCCCAGATTTCAAGAGAAAGTGAACACATTCTGCATGCTGGCCAGAAGCTGCCATGTGAAGGGCTGTGGAAAGAACACAACATGTATAAGAGAAATAAAGTTGCATGGGTCATTAAAAAAAAATGTATTGTCTTTTCAGTTATAGAAACCAGCTTCATGTACTGTACATTATATTATCACTGTGTGGTAAGAACCTTGGTTCTGTGTATAGACTGCACTTATGTCTATAGGAGCAGCCATATTACATATGCAGGCTCTGCTATCTGCTTAGCATTACTACACAATAGTTTTACTTTACTGCTCTTTCTCACAATGCAAGTATACGAGTCATCAGACTCCTTAAAAAAAAACAACCCCTCCATGTTACTGAAAGATTATCTCAATAGATGTAAGACAGTTAGGTAGGGTCATTGTTGTAGCTAATCTATGCTGCATGTAGTAGCTAGACTTCATATTCCCACATTTAAATGTAAACCCTAATAATCACTTTCAGGTTAATATACATCTTACCTGACCTTCCTTTGGAATCTAGGCAGTTCAAGTCAGCACCAAGGGATAGAAGAGTTGTGAGACAGCCGACATGTCCTTCCTAAAAACACAGACAGAGTTTGTAAAACTCCCATAACCAACATACTGTAGTTTGCAAAGAAGGAATAAATTAGGAGAAAGTAAGATAAAAATAACGGTGATGCGTCCTTTAAAAAGGAGAACTATGAGGTGAGTGCTTTTCACTCACCTCATAGTTCTAGCCGACCTGTGACAATGAGACTGTCACAGGTCGGCTCAGTAGATTGGGATGTGAGCGAACACATGCCGGTGTTCGCTCACTTCTTAATCCTGTCACTGCTCTCTGCCATGACAGGTGAGGGGATGGATTCCCCCCTCCGATCCGCCAGCGCTGACTGGCGGAACGGACAGGGAGGGGGCGGGTACAGCTGGCTCTGCCTCTAGATAGGCAGAGCCAGCTGTCACTCACGCAGCTGGATGGATCGCGACATTGATGTCGGGATCCGCTCCGGCGTCTCAGTATATCGCGAGCTGTAGCTTGCAGTATACTGAGCTTAGGGTAACGGGAGGACGCTAGTTTGTGTCCTCCCGTTACCCTAAGCAGAACTATGGGGAAAAGCCCTGACCCCATAGTTCTCCTTTAATAAACAAAACCATATTAATTGGGTACAGAAACTTCTGCAAATGGTCATGCTTTTTAGAGGCAGAAGAAATTACCCTATTGTAATCGATATGTGGCACAGATGTTATTATACTGCTCAAATCTAGATGAACAGAATCATGAGACCCATATGCTGTACTAAAGTAAACTTAATAAATAAAATAAAAAAATCTGCACTGTGAACTAGGTAACTCAAATGTGATGCTGCCAACACTCCAAGAATGTGAAAACACAAACAAATATAGCAACAAAAATAGTATGTGCTACACTATTTTTGATGTGTACTGAAAGTGACACTAAACTCAGGAGTTGAATCTTAAAAATGCATTCAGGTAGGTACCTTAACTATTAACAAAAATGTAGATGGGGAACAACAGTAGCCACCCTCCAGAAAGAAAGGACAGTGTCGGCACCGATTCAGAGATGATTTGAGGATCTACAGCCGAGTGATATACAAATAACATATTTTTGTTAATAGTTAAAAAGGTACCTGAATGCATTTTTAAGATTTAACTCCTGAGTTCAGTGTCACTTTAAGTAAAAACAAAAAAAACAGCTTTAAATGTATCCTAGTTTCAGTGCTTAATTACCCACCATATCCATTTGATACATCTGCCAGGGTACTATTTCACTTTTCTCTATGTGATTTGCTTGAAACAAAAAAGTGAAAGCCCATGCTCCTCCCCAGAATATATAGATACAGATGCTCCTCGGGTTAGGATTGATCAGGTTACGATCTTTCGCATTTAGGATGGAGTTTACTGTACAGGAAATTCCCAGTTATACGCCACCCACGGGAATCGGTAGGTTCCGGATAACTGTAGTTTCTGGTTAATAGTAACTCTCAAGCAACCATCCCTGAGGCGCTCCTCTTCCCCATTCACCTGCCAGCTAGCTTCCACAGCTGACAGATGAATGGAAGAAGCTGGGAGCAATAGCCAAACTGCTCTTGGCTATTTTAAATTCCAATAGCAGGCTTGCTATTGCACCCGCCCACTGAGCAGAGCAGCGGACCTGAGAGAGAACTTTCTCTCTCAGGTCCACTCCTCGTCTTAGGCCCCGTTCACATTGAGCGATTTATCGCGCGGTAATTCCTGCGATATCGCGGCAATTTACCGCACGATATCGCTCTCCAATGCTTCTCAATGGGGCAAAGGGTCCTGCTGTCGTGGGTCATGTGTCGCTACAGCCGGACCCTTTTTGGAGCGGATTTAGCCGCGATTCAAGCTTGCTCAATGCAAGCATTTGCGTGATATCGCGCGATTTGCAAACCGCTCAATGTGAACTTTAGTGGGCAGGGTTTCAATAGCCAGCCTGCTATTGCAATTTGAAATAGCCAATAGCAGTATGGCTATTGCTTCCCATTGTGTACTTTCTGCTGCCGACCACGGCAGTACAGCACACTCATTGGTTTACGATATGATCGCCTATGATGGGTTTAGTAAAACGTAACCCCATTGTAAGCTGAGAAGTGTCTGTATAGTTACTCTTTTATATGCCACAGGATTTGTAACTTTTACAGACATTCTTGTGAAACACCCAACTTTGTAGTCAATAAAGTAGCTACATCCTGGTTTAGGAAAACACCTCCAAAGACAGAGGTGACTATGCTGAATCAGTCAAATGAGCAGGCTGGATACAGAGAGATGGACATAGGAATCTGTTTTGCTGAACTGGAAGTTAAATTTTTATCAGGAAAGAACTGTGTCCCCTGCTAGGCTGTGTAAATTCCATTTTTTTTTATAAATCATGTGAATGGCTATATAGAAATGTAAATTATTTGCCAGATAAAACAGCACATACTGTATATATGTATTTTAACTGGTAATTAGCTGTTTTCCCTGCGTTTCATTTTAAAATATGTCAAGTAAGCATTGGAGTTTTGTTTTCAAATCTTAGTTATACCTTATTGAAGATAGCAAACTGTAAACCTGACCTTAGCAGCATAGTGCAGTGGGCTTAGCTGGATTGACGTTGCTCTTTCATTTACGTTCACGCCAAGACTAGACACCAGGTAATAGAGAGACTGGTCATGTCCTGTAACAGCAGCTAGATGCAATGCCTGGGCTCCCATCTTATCCCTAGCTGTGAAGCAAACCTGGTGTTAGGAAGGAAACCACAACACTATAAATGTTCTATAATTGTGTTATGCATCTTAGACATTGTATGGTCATACTTTAAAAAAAATAAAAGCAATAATTTGTTTACTGTCCAACACCACCCTTTTTTGATTTTCCCCAAACTCATGTGAGAGATAAGCAAATTGGAATCCAACCAATATCAAGCCAGTTCCTTGATAGCAGATATATGTAAATACAAGCAAATTCACCAAATCTAGCTCTTACCTTTATAAGTTTTTGTACAGAAAAAGATATTTAAAAAAAAAAAAGTTTACTTAACCCTTCTCCCCACTGTCAGATCGATAACGGTCTTCTCCCTGCAAAGATCGTTGGCTATTAGTCACCACTCCCCACAAGATTTCCCCCTCCCCTCTCTCTTTTCCTCCAGTGCTCATAGAGGGGACAAACAGGTGAGAGGGCAGGCACAGCTGACTCTGGATGTAAAGAGGCAGAGCCAGAAGTCTATCAGGCAGCGGGGTGGATCCAGACAATATTGTTGGGATCTTTCCCGGCTGCTATGCCGCTCTGCGCTGTCATCATATAGTGGGCAGTAGCTCACTAGGATGCTGATTTTGGATCACAGGAGTAAATTTACCCCTGTGACCCTGTAAGAATGTTTATACTGATAAAATAAACAGTTTTCTATTTATGAAAACAAGCAAGTATCTGTAATTAAGGAGATTCCCAACTTATTTCCACAGGATATTATTTCAAAATATCAATGTAACAAAACTAAGTAACTTCTGGAATGTCACTAGTAGCTTCTCAGTAGCTCAGAGAATATGAAAATAAAATGTGCAGATTTGACACGTGACTTCTCCCAGCCAACAGATATTCACAAGCTCAACTTTTACGGCGCATGGACAACTTGTTATCCCATACACAGAACTGGCTCTATAAGCCAAGAACATATTTGAGGTAAAAACAAACTTCCACAAATGTATTTAATTTTTAAATATACCGTATTTTGCGCTCCGGATGATAGGACGGATGACAGGACGCCGGGCTTCTGTGACAGAAATTCAGTCACAGAAGCTGCAGTTAGTGACCGATGAGACAGGTGGCGCTGTCTCAGTAATCACACAAGGCAGACGAAGAACAACGTTCTTAGTCTGCTCAAGGGGCTCTATGGTGAGCTCCTATGGGGGACCGTGACGGGTCACGGTCCCCCAGAGGAGCGGGGGACCCCGAAAACCACGGCGGGGGGCAGACACGATCGCCGCCGCCGCTCGATTTATTACAAGGGATCCAATTAGATCTCTTGTATTCAACGAGCATCGGCTCCCACTGTCCATTAAGCTCTGCTTGTCAGGAGCAGGGCTGAATGTACAAAAATAAACTACTCGCCCAGGACCCGAAACTGCATGTCCCGGGCGTCAGGTATTCGCTCCATAAGATGCAGGCACATTTTCCTCCTCCTTTTGGGGGAAATAAAGTGCATCTTATGGAGCGAAAAATACGGTACATCCTAACCCAACCATTGACTAGAAACTGAAATAAGCTTCAAGGAGATTATACATATCTGTATATGTCTCCCAAGATTGGAAAAGAGACCATTCCTACTGCAGCTAGAAAGATCTAAATTCAAATCTCGATGCTACAAGGACCTAATGGTCTTGGCGGGCTGGATTTGGCCCGCGGGCCTTGTGTTTGCCACCCCTGGTCTAGTCAGATGTATATGGCTAGTTAATTGCCTACAGATAAATAGAAATGTATACTTTACCAAAAATTGCCAAATCTTTTGTTTGAGAGATGAACAAAACCATTAATTTAATAGGGTGGTCTGTTCTATGGCAGCATCTGTTCAACTTACTGTCTCTTAATAGATATACAGCTTTGAGAAAGTCTGAACTACGGCAATTACATTTTTTTTTTTTTATACCTTGAATTAAGTAATTGGTACCAGACACAGTGGTTCTCTACACATTTTGAAAATAAAATGATAAAAACATATCGTTATATCCCACCTAATTCTATGTACTTAAAACACAAACCCACCATAATACATACTAATATGTTTCAATGAGTAAAACCAAACAATATATAATGAATATAGGTCAAATATTAGCAAAATATACTAAAATGAAATAAAAAAATACTTGAAATTATTCAATTAAGTAGGCATACAATATTAATAATACAATAGAAGTTATTGCTAATATAATCACTTGCAATTAATAGTACTTATTCATAAGGCAACTTTTAAATGAGTTCTTTTTACCAGTAATGAGAGTGAAAAAAATTAAACATTCAAGTCTCTTGATCATTGTTTAAGTTGAGACATGACGGTCATCAATCTCATTATAACACAGTCTGGCTCCATGGCCAGCCCTCATCTGTTGTTGTTGTCTAGGACCCCACAATTTACAACCTGGAAATGTATATGGTAAGACTCTTAAAATGTGCTGATATTGGAGTCTTTATCCAGGAATAATCAACTTGCATTCACCTCATAACAGACAGACAAAGATGGCTTCCAGGATGCCCATGTAACAATATGTATAGGCCTTATAGTTTAATTCCTTTTCAGCCCCAATAGTTCTGACAACCCAAAATAGAACTAAAGCCAAAAAACATTTGGCTTAGTTCTCTTTTTAAAATAATAATAATAATGACCAGAAGCAAGATTCAGACAGTGAAAATGGTTGCATCCGCTTACAACAGTGGTCCATGGAGACATGTCCCCTTACACTGTTATCAGAGTGGGTCACCCTTACCTTGGTGATCATTATAAAAGTCCCCTTCCATTGCTGATCAGCATATGTTGGTGGTCAGTGTAGATGTGGGCTACATAGATAACCCCCTGTCCCCGAACATAGATGATCAGTGTAGGCATTAGACCAATCCAACATTGCCAACTGATCAAGGATCCCCTAGCACCCTCTGGAGGAACTCCAGGGAACCTATGTTGAGAAAGGTTGCTCTACAAACACCAATCTGAGGGCTTATGCAGACAGGTGATGTTTTCCTGAACAAATCAAATGTAGGTCAGCAGATTCCAATTTACTTCAAAGTTGTATTGTGTTTAACCTACTTCATGTTTCTTTTAACACTGGTGATCCTATTGAGATGCATTTGTACTGCAGGCCAAGTAAGTCAAACCCAGTCTCTTGCTGCACTTTGCGTTCATTGCATGCATATGAGCAGTCCTGAATTCTGGCCCTCTTATTAATCACCCTGTATGCTTATTTCTATAAGACTAAAATGGATCACCAGATCCCAATAAGATTGCATGAGAAAATTAGGAGAGCTGCTAGCAGACTGGATTTTGGGCGCTGTGTTTATCTGGAATAGTCATTAAATTCCTACCCTACAAATGTTACTGTTCAGAAAACCATTTGGTTGGTTCAGTTGATACAAACATCTTTTTCACTGTATTCACTTTTCTAAAGGCTTATTAGGTTTGAGTTCCAGCAACACTCAGACCCAACAAAGACATACAGCTCCTCCCCTCTTCACTTTTGTATATGGAAACGTTGGAGAGCTTGCCAGCTGCTCACTTTGCTAAGGAACTGCGATGATGTGTAGTGGTCAATTGACCTTCAATAAAAAAAAAAAATTCAGAAATAAAACATCAATTAGTGCAAGAGCTAATCTAGATGTACAATATGGGAAGTTATGTACATATTACCTTTCCATCTCAATAAGGTACTTGATTTTTCTGTGCCTTTATCTGGAATTTTCTTTAAATTAGTGACAGGGTTTCTTTAAAGGTAATGTTAAATGCCTACTAAGCCGTACCTTCTTTTTTTCATAGAGGAGTTGAGCAATGGGCAGATGGCCATTCTGGATAGCATCCATGAAAGGTGTCACTCCACAGCTGTCCTTGCAGTCAGGGTTATAACTGCATCTGCAAGAGATAAAAATCATAGGATATGTTCAGCTTTAGAAATGTCTCCTTACCCCCCCCAAACGTATTCTATAGTAACCCACCCCTCACCCACCTGTGCCCACTTACCTTTCTCCGACATCGGTGGCTTCTTGCAGTGTTTATACCCACTATTCAGAAATTATATTGGCCACTGCATTATCATAGATAATAATTATCATAGATCTGAAAACCACTCAAAAGTTATTCTAATTATAAATGGGAGTATGGCAAGTAAACACCTGATTTATTCTATGTCTTTGTCTACACATGCCTCATGCAGACATGATAGGCAGCTCAATGGCCAACTGAAGGAGTCTGCATGTGAAGCTGACAACAATGCTGCTTATTGGGCAGTGGTTTAACGTTGTCACCCAGCAACAGGGAGTGCTGTTACTATCAGATTCACAAAAATTAGCGCACGATCAGTTTTAATTCAAGCAGATAACAGAGCAGAAACCGTCAAACCCCCCAAAAACCTCTTACGTCTGATGCTTAGCTCTAAGTTAAGTAAAACTAAATACATTGTTTATAGGTGAGCCTGCAGAATTATACTTATTTAAGAGTATATATCCAGGTTCTCCAATCAGCCAAACATTTAATGTGACAGTTCTCATTAAATGTTGATATCGGTACACAACACAAGACATTTATAAAACTGAAATATATTCCCAAAATGTATTTTAAAATTATTTAACATTATGTTACCTATATAACATTACCTTTCAAGAAGAATCTTTACAACATCAAAACAGCCATGCATTGCTGAATAAAAATAAAAGAACAGTATTCAGATGTGTATATATAAAACACACGTTGTATTTATTTACATAATATAAGACAATGCAAAATAGCTTTGGATAAGGAAATACTGTAAACTCCCCGTTATCCGGCATTCATGGGGATTGGTAGATTCCGGATAAATGTAGTTTCTGGTTGCTTGAAAGTTACCATTAAAAATAGGTCTAACTAATGCCATACCCCATACTATACCATATCATTTTTAAATTTTTTTTTATTATAGGTATTTATATAGCGCCTACAATTTTCGTAGCGCTTTACATAGTTGCACATTCACATCAGTCCCTGCCCTCAAGGAACTTACAATCTAAGGTCCCCATTTCACATACATGGCCAATTCAGACAGGAGCCAATTAACCTACTAGCATGTCTTTGGAGTTTGGGAGGAAACCGGAGTACCCGGAGGAAACTCACACAAGCACAGGGAGAACATGCAAACATCTTTGCAGATAGTACCTGGCCGAGATTCAAACCAGGGAGCCCCAGAGCTGCAAGGTAGAAGCGCTAACCACTACGCCACTGTGCTGCCCAATATCATATAACAAACTTTGTATTACACTTCATTCTAATATTGAAATGCAGTAATCAAAAGCAAATTAAGACAAATAGTCACACGAACAGTGACTACACAGCAATTTTTTTTTCCTGGTTAGATGAGAGTTCTGGTTAGTTAAATATCAGATAACAGAGAGTTTACTGTAGTAGTAGTAGTAGTAGTAGTAGTAGTAGTAGTAGTAGTAGAAGTAAGAAGGTTCATAATATGAATTACCAGGACCTAAACAAATTAAAGCCAAGATTTCCCCTATGTTCCTTTTCCGGATGACAACTCTAAAATTTTGGATATCCTATTACTTTCTGTGACAACTGCCACCAGGACTAATGGCAGGGGTGAAACTCCCCACAGGGTGCATAAAACAGCTATGAAAACGTGACAGGGAGGAGTGCAGTACTGTACATAAAACAGATCACTGGAAAGTAGGCATATTGAAGTCAAAACCTGCTGTGTGTAATGGCGTCCTCTTTATCTTGCTCTCAGTGTTCCAAATATCAGGAAAGAAATCAAGCAAATATTTGATAATTGCTGGTTCTCCCTCCCTTGATGCAATATGAAAACAGTTCCAGCCATCCTTATTTTTCAGCATGGGGTTTGCTTTGTGCTCAATCAGATCTTTGATAATATCTAGGTTTTTCCTGGTACAAGCCATCATCGAAGGTGTCCTAAATTCAAATGATATTGCATAGTTAAGAGGCAGTTCATCAAATAAACATCAGAGTAGCCATGGTTATTTTCACTAAAGAAGGAGTACTTAGTGCAACAGGTAATTGAAAGACAGGAAATCACCAAAATATAACATCGACATATCTTTCTCGCTCTTGCAGGGACACTGCCATAACGTGGAGTGCCCCCATTCTAAATTTAGTGGGCAGCTTGGCTGTAGTCACCCCAAGCTCTTGCCAGTGAGTGTTCTGTGCAGATGGAACAGGAACAAACGATATTACTGAGTTACAATTAGTTATTCTCTATGGCAAATTACTAGGAGGTTCATTGTCAATAGTGAATGTTGGGGAAGGATATAAATATTTGAGGTGATCTTCTAGAAGGCTCTTCCCTTGTGTAAGAGTATTTTGTCTTTGCTTCCTGGGCCTGCTACCTTGGAAAGGTCTTTACTAACAGAGGTAACTGAGGCCTGGGGAATTTATGCTGCCTTGCTGGAGGGTACATCCAGAACGAGTGCAGTAGGAAGATTAAGTGTTGTATAGAGCATCGGGGAGAGAGGCTTCTGTGCTGAAGAGTGTGCTGAAGAGTGAGCTGAAGAGTGAGCTGGATAAAAGTTGCAAGAAGTTCTCACTGCTTGGATTAGAATTTGTGCTACCTGTTTGCACTTAAATGTCTAAAAGTACAGACTGCAGGTCTCGGCTTAAAAGCACATAACCTGTATTGCCTGTTACTAAAACGGATGTTACTAAAACGGATACTAAAAAGATATGTTTGCCTGTTTTTGGGTACCCTGTGCCTTAACCCCCTTTTCTGAAGTTCACTGAGCCAAATAAACCCATTAAGCTTCCTAAAGTAAATGATTCCCTTTTACCCCACAGAGTCAAGGATTCTTCCTTAAGAGTTGGAATGAGCCCCCTGGTGGTCCTCCTTATCTGCCCAGGGGTAAAGCATGCTACACTCTCTTTCTCTCATTTGCATAAAACAGCAATGAATAGTGATGTGCGTGGGCTTGGTGTGAACTGTGACACCCCGCTCCTGGCCCAATCAGTTGTGGCCGGGGGCATTCCCCACCACGCAGCTACATGTAACAAAGGGGCAAGGGAATGGCTCGGGCCACAACTGATTGGGCTGGGAACAGGGTAAACCTTGACAGTGTAGTGATACACCGACATTGCATTTCTAGCCTAAACAATTATTTTCATTAGCACAAGGAACAGTTAGAACCTATAAGATTTGCATTACAGTCTGTGTCCCTGCTGGAGGGATTGACCCTGTTTGTCAAGGTGGCCATTTCTACAGGACAAAAAGTGATGAGGAATCCAAAGTTTTACAGTTGTCACTGGAACAGGGTGTTGCTCTCATTATAACTGTCTGAAAGGACACTTCCCCTCACTTCCTGTTGCTCATCTTGGGCAAAAAGAAGTGAAGGGAAATCGGCCAAGCAGGGCAGTATAAAAAATTGATAGGGGTTTTGGCTAAAAAAGCGCTTTATTGTATCTCATACTTTAAGAAGTCTATTTAGAAACAATTAGCAAAGACGTGCAAATCTCTGTGAATGTTCTTTGTGTGTGAAAGGATGCACAAAATGAACGCTCCTGTTGTATTTTCGTGAATGTACTGTATTTTCGAATGTCATCTTGTAATACCACATTATGGACACTATATGAAGCTGAAGAGCATAGACATATTTATTTTCTATGCTCCTCAGCTCCATCTAGTGGCCTAATGCGGTATTATTAGATGACATTAAAAAAAACACTGCACATTCACCTTCTACAAAAAATATAACATTTTGTGCATCCATTCACACAGAACAAACATTCACAGAGCTTTGCAAGGCCAATGGCTCTGCTAATTGTCTAAAGAAGCACTCCGGGGGGAAAAAAATCTTAACCTTTGCAGTGGGGCTACCTCCGCACTGCAATGGTAACTGCTAGTTTGTGCCTAGGATAAAAAAAAAGTTATACTCATCTGAACCTCGGATCTGGCTGGCTGTGACAGTGCTCCCTCCAGCCCGTCTCCTCCTTCGCTGCAGTGATGTTATGACCCTTGGCATCTTCACATCTTATACACTGTGTATAGCATGTGATAGCTCAGGGACCTTAGACCACTGAAGCAGAGGGGGACCAAGGGGGAAGGCACCGGTCTAAGAGCTGGCAGGCTCTGAGAATCGGGTGAGTACAACTATTTTTTTCCCCACCTAGACACAAATGAGCAGTTAACCCTTGCAGTACAAGGGTAGGCCCACTGCAAGAGTTGAGAACATTTTGCCCTGGAGTTCTTCTTTAAAAATAGACCCCCTAATGTGTACAACTAGTAGATATCAAACTATTGCCCCCTTAATGATTGTCTATTCTAATGAAAATGGCAACACAGTAGTTTTGATTTTAGAGACACGCAGGGCCGTCCTTTGGGGTGTGCGAGCTGTGCGGCCGCACAGGGCGCCATGGCAACAAGGGCGCCAGGCGGCCGACACAGCTCGTCTTGGCCATCCGACATGACAGCGCTCCCTCCTCAGCCCGCCCCCCACGCTTCAGCGCTGTCCTTGGTGAAACAGTCTGCAGAAGCCTGGGGGAGGGGGTGCTGGAGGGAGCGCTGTCATGTCGGATGGCCAGCGGTGAGGAAGAGAGAGCAGCCGCTGTCATCCTGTCAGTTTCACCGTGACAGCGGCTGTGTACATGGCCGAGCGCAGGATCAGGTAAATATCAGTGACATTTACCGATCCTCTGTGTGTGCGGAACAAACACTCTGATCACTCCAATGTTTGTAAATAGCTGGGGACACATAGTACTATGTGTCCCCAGTTATGAATTAATTTCTCAATGGGGAGAAGCACTCACTACAGAGGCTCCTGCCCATTCACAACCTGGTGATAGTAAATATTTTACTATTAGTGTCTGAATGAATTTGGAAGTCTCTGTACTGAGTGCTTCCCATTCATTGAGTGCTGAGGCTGCAGAAACATATTATTAGACATGTGCGAAGACTAAAAATTAATTTCAGATGAAATGAACGAAAACTAAAAACGTTTTCATTCGTTTCATCAAACAAAACCAATTTTTATGCTATTTTGGATTCAGCCATTGGCGTGTTCTGGGGGCAAAGCGCATGGCACCATATAACACTGCACGTGTTGGGCGGCGCCGCCATCTTGGTGTTTATCCAGGTATACACCAAGATGGCGGCGCCTATATCAGCGCGTGACGTCACCTGATGCCACGCACGGCGTCATGTGACATCATGCTGCCCGCCTCCAAGATGGTGGCACGCATTCGCAGAACGCGCTGGTGGCCAACATGGCCACCGTGCATTCTCAAACAAATTACTATGTGCCTGAATACATTTTTCATATAGTCGGGCAAACAGTAATTCATTAATTTAACATGTAGTCTAGGTTTTGTGTTCTGTCTTTTATTTTTACTTTTCTAGATACACTTACTTGAAGAAAGGGATCGGCATGAAATTCTGACACCTTATTTTTATAGACTCTATTTTAGTTTGACATTTATTGTTTATCACTTGTTTGCCTTCTGTTGTTTTATATAATAAGAATACTTTTATTGTGCCTAATTTAATACCTTTGAATAAAAGTTTTATTTTTATCATACTTTTTAATGTTTCTTTGGGGGTTAACAAAATGGGAGGCTTTAAATTGGGGGGAAATGGGTGTGGCCACTAAAGGGTGTGGTTACTGAGGGGTGTGGTCACTAAGGGGCGCTGTAGAGCTTTCTCGCACAGGGCGCCTAAAGGCCTAAGGCCGGCCCTAGACGGGGGCGTCCCGAGGCTGGGTGACACCCGGAGCGGTAACCGAGGGTCAACCCGCCGAGATATCACCGCGCATGCGCGTGACGTCACCACGGGCATGCACGATGACGTCATTGCGCACACGCGGAAGTCTTCTGATACCTGACGGCGCCCATCTCTCCTGATACTGTCGGGCGTTCGGTCCATGACCGAGCGCCTGACTTTTCAGAGGGGGGTGGCAGTCATTTTGGTGTCACCCCTCCAATGGTCTCACCTGGGGGCGGGTCGCACCCTCCTTGTGACGCCACTGGCCCTAGATACACGTTATTTGCATGTTCACTGCCGTATGTCTTACCAGTCAGCCTTTTTCAAACAGTCCACCTGGGCTCCCTTCCTCAGCAGGTATAACAAGCAGTCTCTGTGACCCATGGATGCAGCTTCATGGAGCGGTCTCTTGTAGTCATTGTTCAGTACCTCTACATCCATGGCCATAGCCTCCACCAAATAAGTAACTATAGGAAGGTGTCCATGCCTGGCAGCATAATGCAACAATGTATCACCAGATCGCCCAAAGTGCTTCATAGGAAGCTCACTGAACAGACCCGCATGTGCCTGCAGTTCTTGTAACTGGCATAGCTTGCCATCCTGAACGAGCCTCAGGATATGTTTGTACTGCTCCTCTCGGGACATCGCTGATCATGACAGCATTCATTAAACGTTGCATTAGATTTCCATGCCAAGGCAATTGGTTCAGCAGCACAGCAATAGCACTGAACAGGTGAAGATCTCCGCACACCTAGAGCATATGACTGAGCCTCTTCAAATGCCTGATCACCACACATAGACATACGTACGGTAACACACAGAACGATCTTCCATATATTTTCTAAAACGATGACTGCGCCATGTGACTAACAGAGCTGTCACACTCTGCAACGGGCCAATCGATTTCACTGTAGAGGCAAGGCTTACCCTCCAATCCAATCAAAACCCTAGCTACGCAGTACACCACGCCCATTCTTGGGCGGAGCCGAATGTCATGGAACGCAATCTTTGCTGTCTGCGCATGTACAGGCATCATGCGTCGTCTTTCCAGTAGTGTGTACATGCTGGAGGTTTTGGTTGGGCGGGGTCAGTTAGTCGGCGATGATGATTGGCCGGCGGTCAGTTGTTCGGCGATGGTGATTGGACGAAGGCAGGCATGCTATACGAGGCATATGGCTGGATCGGGTTGAGCGGAACTGCAGATTCCGTGGTCTGGAATGGATCGCTGAGCAAAGTAGGACCGATGTTCGTATAAATCATGTTTATACTATGAGATACATTGATTGGGAGTGTATAGGTGGCCGGTTACTTTCACTGTCACTTTCGGTGATCAGTTGCAGCCAGTAGCTATTTCCGGTGAAGAGCAGGACATTGTTGCAGGCTATTGTGTGTAGGCAAGGTTATAGCAAATCTGAATAGATTTGCACGACTTGAGCGAGACTTAGGGTCACCGTACACGTTACAGTTTGACTGTGCAATCAACTTCAGAATTACCGTAACGATGTAATGTGAGGACCTACCTAATCCGTCCAATCAGGCCGGCCCTTGTACTACATCGATGTTAGTAGATCTTAAGGAGATTGTACAATCAGATTGTAACGTGCGTTGTGAGCTTTGCACCCCTTAAGGGCCCAATCACACCATAAAGAGTGCGTTCCAGAGTGTTCGGCTTCTGGAACGGAACCCAGCCGGCTCACTTTGTTTTGGGGCTGGAGTGGGCGTGGTGGTGCATTGAAGTCAATGGCCCGCAGCCACGCTCCCAGCCCGCTGTGCGATCACCGGCACCCAAAGCGCGGCACTGGACCGGAACTCAGGCACTAATTACGCCACGCGTTTGGCTGCCGGTGATTACACTGCGAGCGGGGTGTGTGGCTGCAGTGCCATTGACTTCAATGCACCTCCCGCCCCAAAACAAAGTGAGTCAGGCGGGTTGCGTTCCAGAGGCTGAACTCTCTGGAACGCACTTTTTCTGGTGTGACTGGGCTTGTCAGACCAGAGCGTTTTTTATCCACACCTGAAATGCATCCTAATGTATTCCTATGGTATTTCTGGTCTCTGTTCACACCAGTGCAGTCAATTCTGGTGCATGGGCGAAAAATGCTGCATGCCCTATTTTTTTCTGCTCTGGAATGCACAAAAATTCATGTAAACACATAAAAAATGCAAACACTCTGAAACGCACTGGACCCCACCTGAAAGTACATTTTAGGCTAAAAAGAATGCACCAGAACACTGAAAATGCATCAAAACGCACTGCATATGCAGAAACGCATCCGGATCTGGTGTGAACAAGCCCTAAAGGACAAACAAAAAAAACGTATCATTGCAGTGTGGTTACCCCCGCACTGCAAGGGTTAAGTGTTTCTCTATGTCCAGGGGACACTAATAAAGAGGAACTCCAGACAATTGAAAACATTAACCCTTGCAGCGGGACTACCCTCTCACTGCACAGGATAAAATGATAATAAAGTGACAAACTCAGATCTTTTATCTGCTTCCAGGGCTCTCCTTACATTAGATCATTCTGCTGTCATTTCTTTTTAAAAATATAAAAAATACCTTAAAATGTGCCAGGCGCACTCCCGCAGCTCTTCTGGTTCTCTTTCCAGCTTTCTTCTTCCGACGTTCATTAGAGTAGTGGGAGAGTGCGCAGCTCTCCCACACTACATGTCCCACAATGCACAGCGCTCAGTGTTCTCACTACGCATGTTTCCATTTACATACCGTTCCTTCCCTTATTCTTACTCTTATTTCCGCTGCCTATACACTTGTACACCGCTGCTTGTAGATGGGAGGGATTTGAGAGAGGAGAAGTCATCAGAAGAGACTCGAGAGTGATTAAAGCGTCCTCATGTCTCATAGTTCTCAACTGGAGCGAGTACAGAGGATGGCTACTTTTCAGCTCTTATAGGGACCATGGAGAAGAAAAGCAGCCACCCTCCGGCAGGAAGTTATCCACATGGATAAAGAGATTGTTTTTTGAGCTTTTAAAGGCAAATACTGAAAAGCAGAGTACATAAATTACTATATCATAGATCTTATTTTTATAATTAAATTTTTGCGTTTAGTGTCTATTTGAAATCCAAATGTTTTTAAGCTATTCCAAATGCTGATGCAATCACTTAATGCATGCTGCTCCTTGATGTTTTAAGTTTCCTGCAGTATCAGCTGGTCCCCTGGGCACTGGTTTTAGGGTGGCTCCTTTCCCTTGCAGGATCTTATGGAGCCATCCCTGTGTGTGTCTCCACAAAGACACAGGCACAGCAGGGCAAGTCGCTCCCCACTCCTCCCTTCTCCAAGCTTGTAGATGAATAGCTACTGGAGATTGATCTGTCCCTGTAATCTTGTACTGGACAGGAAGTTCATGGAAGCCGAGGTGAGAGAGTTGGAGCCACATGTTCTGATGAACAGGATGAGTGTAAGTGCTCACGCAAAAATGTAAAGAAATATTTTGCTGGGCAATGTATATTTGTTTGCTCTGGATCCATTATTGAAAACAAGTCTGAGATACTATACTACTTATACTACTTTAGTCTGAGATACTATACTACTTTATACTACTTTAAATAAGTAATCAGGAGCTTGCTTTTCACTTGATGTGAATTGTCCAGACTTTTAGTAAATCAGCCTCCATGTCCTAGCTTTGGGAGATTTGACATACCTATACTGTATGAGAATGCCTATATATACCATGACTTGAATAGCAGGTTTCTCCTTTGTAGGTGGGGTAGTGTGATGTAAATGTTTTAATAGATTGTTGAATTCTTGACCAGTGTGATCACCGTGTACTGTCAGCAGATAATAAAACTTTTTCATAGTTGCCTATATTGTACACTTTCACTGCTGCATGTAAACCGGTTATACAGGAGACAGACTTTTTACTTTCTATAGTCCCCTGAACTTGGCCATAATGGGTTTTTAGTTAGTATCATTAGGCCTCTTTCACGCGGTCTGATCAGGAGGGGATCTGAGGGGTCACCGCTGTGATATCTACGTCTGTCCAGTTTTTTTCCTCCATCCTCCTGTTCCGTTTGTTTTTTCTGGACCTGGCCAGAATCAAGAATAACCAGATGTAAACAGACGCCCGTCCGTTTAGACCCAGCTGCCCATAGACTAGCACTGGGCATCTAATCAGGTCCGCCTGAAGAACTGACTGGTGGACCTGATTGGACCACTCGTCTGAAAAGGCCCTTACATATCAAATGAAAACATACATCGATAATGAAAATATAGTTGTCAACTATTCTCATTATCTATTAGATGTTTGGATCACCTAACTCTCTCCTATTTGCTGGGAGGAGGGCGCAGCAAGCAGTGAGTGGGCAGGTGCAATGGCTGGCAGGCTATTGAAATGTGAAATGGCCAATAGCAGGCTGACTATTTCACCAGCCCACTACCTGCTGTATTTACATTCAGCTGCCGTCTGCAGAATCTTGCCACCGGCAGTTGTCATTCCCTGGCTGTAGCTATTCAAGCGCCATGTGCTTACAATACAATTATTTTTACAAAAATTATTAAAACGTGGGGAAAAAGTAATTTTCAGTTTCAGCCTGACAAATTCTGTTGCGGGATGTGCGTTGCAGTGCCATTCACTTCAATGGCACCCCAAATGCGCCTCCCACCACAGTGTGATCGCCCTCACTGGAAGGCGTGGTGCCGCAATGTCGTGCGTTCCAGGACAGTGAGATTGCAAAAAATTGTGCATGTAGTTTTATTCTAAAAGTAAACTTTGTAACACTCCATTTGTGTATTTTATTATTTTAAATTCACAATGTTATGTTTTATTTTTGTTTTCCGATTTATCAATTATTGGAAAAAATAATCGGCCATCTAATCGATTATAAAAAAAAATGATTAGTTGCAGCCCTAGCTGTGATATTTTCAGGGACATGTATAACCTGAGATTAAAGACTATTGAGGCTGTCCTTCTGTATGTAGTAATATTGTACTGGTGTGGTATTGCATGATGGCATCTTATGACAATCCATGGGTTTACCTCGGAATATCCCAGCCTGAAAAATGTATGTTTACCAGTCAGTGTATTGATGCATAATGAGTAAAGTATATCTGAAGCTAACAGTTTTGTTTTCTAATCTTGGATGGGCTGAGGGAGGCAACTACAGCCAAAACCTTTTTCAGTTTTGAATGGAGAGGACTTTGAAAATCTGTCTCATACAGTCTACTGTTGAATAGATACACTGATGGCAGTACATTCCAGCCAGACGTTCCAAAACCTCCCTGCTCTACTAAAAAATGAATTTTATTTTTCACTTTGTCCCCATTTTTTGGATCCCTCCTTAGTTCCTGTTCTGCCTGAGACCTGTCTCAAGGCAGCAGTAAAAGGCTGACAGTCTGTAACCCTTTCTCACTCCCATTTAATTAAGGGGGAATTTCTGAATGTGTTTGCACCAAAACTTTTAGGCACAAACACCCAAATGTCATGTAAACTAACAGGGGCGTCCCGAGGCCAGACCTGGTGACACACCCCGCCGTGCTGTCACCTCACGTGCATGTGACGACGTCATCACGCATGCGCAGCCTTCTGATTTACTCCTGCCGGCGGCCATCTTGGTCATGGACGCCGGCAGAGAAAGGAGGGGACGTTCACCCGGCGGGATGAGGTATCCCACCGGGTCCCCTCCTCTCTCCTGACACTGTTGGGCTCTCGTTCCATTTTCGAGTACCCGACTTTTTAGAGAGGTTGACACCAAAATGACTGTCAGTCATTTTGGTGTCACCCCTGGAATGTTGTCTCCCGCACCCCCCTTGTGACACCACTGTTAACTAATCACAGTTTTATCTCTGTTCTCCGTCTTTTTTGCAACATATTAATGTTTGCGACTCACTGCAATGTTTTGTGACATTTCACATAATATTTCAACTGTGCAGCATTTGAGACAGTGAAAGACCTTAAATCCCCCCGCCCCCCATAGTGACTAAGGTAAGAGGTGCACTATGGGGACAAGACTCCTATGTATGTGCTGTACATACTTGCCTCATTTCAGTACATTCAGTAATACTCTTGACTGGAGCTACTCTATAATTATCACAAAAGAATTCTCAACACACTTACCAGCTAGCCAATAAAAAAGTAAAACAAAAACAACTTGAGTTCAAAACAGAGGTTTTAGTTGCACTCATTTACAAATATATAGGACAGCCACACTGCCTTGTCATGATCCCTCCGTGTAGTGTGGTCCCTAATACTAATCTATGAGAGCCTCATTGTTGGAGCATATATAGCAATAAATATTTCCTGGTAAATAAAAACCAAAACTACCCTTGCAGTGGGACTACTCCTGAATTGCAAGGATTTACTGCTCCTTTAGATCTAGGGGTATGGTAAAGAAGACTTTTATTTACCTGATCCCAGCTCCCCCCGGCGGTCGGTGCTCACCTTTTTCCCATCCAACTCATGGACTACTCCTAGGTGTCCTTACGTATAATATATTACTATAGGCCCTGATGTCAGAGGGCCTCTGACTGCTGCAGTAGAGGGGGGAAGAAGCTGCAGGGGCCGGTTTTGGAGTGGGAGTGTAGATCAAGTAAGTGAATGCTGCCTTCTGTCTGCCTATCACTTTCAACAACTTCCTGAATTCCCAGTGTGTTTTGCATTTCTTTCCCTGATGCTTGATGTGACGCAATCTCAATTTCTCAACACTACTTAGCCCAAAATGCATTGCTTCCAGCAAACAATGATAGTGTTACACTTCAGACGTTGAGTTGTAATTCAGATGGCAGGCTTAGAGTAGTGACACTCGAAATGCATATTCACAGGGCTGAGTGAAGTTGTCTCAGTGCATTGAGGAAGTACATCCTATGGGCATCTTCAATATGTAAGTTTACAAACCTCTAGATCAATATGGTTCTTAGGAGAGGGATAGAACTTGTGGAGAATTCATTTTGTGTGGCCACGGAGGGGTGTGGTCACTGAGGGGCGCTGTAAAGCTTTCTCGCACAGGGCGCCTAAAGGCCTAAGGCCGGCCCTGTTTAGGAATACATATTTATTTTTAGTTTTTGACCATAGAGACACTTAAAAGTGAAATTAAAAGTGTCAGGAATACATGCAAGAAGTTGTACTGGCATTCAGTCTAAACCTTTTTTCACATTGTTTATCAAATAGTGAAACGGCGGAAGCACCTAACAGAGTGGGATTGTCAAAATCTGGCACAGAGCAGAGAGGGAGCTTGTGCTCTCACCCAACCATTCCATCAGTGGAGTATCAGCAAGGATATCAACAAAGGCCTGTATCCTCGTAGCAGGAACAAGACATGGCCCAGAGGTAGGAATTATTATTACACCAAGTGTGTCTTAATTTGAGTGGTTAGTAAGAGCTAAATAAGGTGGGATATATATTATTGCAGTATGCAATGATACCTTTCTTATTCGACTAACATAATATTCAAAAGACAAGCTTTCGAGAGTTAACTTCTCTTCTTCAGGTCAGAAGCAATACTAATCAACATGACAGAGTTTACCACTTCAAGAGAGAGAAAGTTGTTAGAGAAGGGGTGCAGGCCTCAATACCATCTTTGTGGGGGATGTTACTATATAGAGACTCCACATCCATGGTAACTAGTATAAGCTGAGACTCCTATAATATTTAAAAGACAAGCCTCAGCTTATTTAGAAAATCTTTGGTGTTTTGTATAAAGCCACAAGGAAAAAGGAGATATATCAGTGCATCCCTACTCTCTACCGCTGCTACTTAACCACCTCGTACTATCCAAAACTAATTCATAAGGGCCCATTCACACCAGATCCGTTGGGGCTGCGCTGGACAGTTTTTCCAACGCAGTCCCAACACAAGAAAAGGCAATTAGAATGTAATAATGCTGGCCTTCAGAGGAATCTAGCAGCAGAAAAAAAGTACTGTGGTGGAAATCTTTGGATTAAAGCGGAATATTTGCACCTGCTTCAAATTTGTCGACTCACAGTTGACAGTGTTCAACTGTGGTGCAGTGAGGAGCATAGAATACAGGCTGGCGTGAAAAACAAACTACAAATGCTAAGAGGATTGTGCACTTTGTACTTTGTCTCAATCTTTCAATTAGAAAGTCTCTACAAGGTGGCATTGAGCATTAAGTGCATTCTGTGCCATTAAATTATTATTTTTGTGTTTAATTTGGATTTCTGTTTATTATCTTCATATAGGCATTACAAGGACTGTTCATGCGAATAGATCAGTGGATTGTAAAAGCATGGATCTTGCAAGTTCGGGGTCTAATAGCGACAACACAGCTGACATGGAAGGAGAAGATGGTGCATTGTTCTCTGGTCATGTAGATGAGAACGCTGCTTTGTTTGATGGGACTGACTGGTCTTCTCCTAAACCCACTTCAAATCGAAAACGGCCTTTTTCTTCTTTGGAAAGTTGGAGCCATGGCCAAAATATAGATCAACCAGGAGAAGATGCTATGTCTTCTAGCAATTTCTGTGAAGAGGAGGAGGATGATGATGATGAAATGAGCCTCCTGCTGGATTCAATTGATGATCAGCACTATGGACTCCTGGGAGTAACTGGAGATAAAAGACAATCATATGACATATTAAGCCAGTTCCCAACTGAACTCCTGCAGCATATATTTGGTTTCCTTCCTATTGAGGACCTGTACCAGAATGTGAGCTTGGTCTGTAAGAAATGGAAGGCAGTAGTTGCTGATGTATTGGTTTGTATTATTATATTATTTTTATATATTGTAGTCTGTTCTTCCCAAAAGAAAATGGCAGCTTGTTAAGTCATTGAAAAGAGAGAGCAGTACCACAAAATATTATTTTATTTTTTTGCTTGCGTAATTTTTTTTCTTTGTTAATCAAAAAAATAACTGGAACCCTTTTCTGTAACTGCATATAAGAAGGTCAGACATGGGCAAATGATTTAAAATTTTATTGGTCATACTCACACTACACAAACTTATTGCTGCCTTCAGTGCATGCTTCACTGTACTTCAGGTATAAACAGGGTCATTCACAAAAGGGTGAAGAGTTTGGAGAAGGCAGGAGAAGTGAACAATCTAGGACAACATAGCAGATTTGGGAAAAAAAACAATTCAGCTCACTTTCCAGTTCAGCTATGTTGTCCTAGATTGTTCATTTCTCCTGCCTTCTCCAAACTCTTCACCCTTTTGTGAATAACCCTGAAAGTATTATGCATATTTACATCGGTCTAGCTTGGCCCAATCTAATTATTTATATTTTATACCTACTACAGTGCTTTACAGTGATCTTCTGGGTCCTTTATCTTTTCCTCTGCTCTGATTTCACAATCTGCCCCTTTGTCCAATCAGACAATCAGCTTGTGGTCATTGATAAAAATATAAGGCTTTTTTGGAATGGCCGATGTTCTAAATGAGCAACCTCCTGTGTATTCAGAGCAGAGGGGAAGCTGCTTATGTCAGCACCATACAGGACGTGGAAGATCGATGTAAAGCAATGTAGTAGCTCCCGCTACCACAGTGTTTTACAGTTTTACTGTGTCCCTGTATGGTATAAAATATGCATACATCCATTGGGCCAAATTGGACCAATGTAAGCATGCATAAAAATGTATACCTGGAGTTCAGCATTAAACAATGATGTACAGCAGGGGTGCCCACAATTTTTGTGTTAAGATCTACTTTTCAAATGACGAGCTACATGAGATCTACCAACGAAAAAAAACCTTCCTCGCTCTCTCTCCTGGCTGTCTCTCCTCTCTCTCTCCTGGCTGTCATTCCTCGTTTCTCTCCTTGCTCTCTCCCCTGGCTGTCTCTCCTGGCTCACCTTGCTGTATTTTGCAAACCGTGTAGTGCAACGGGCTGTGTAAACTAATATTTTTTGATGTAATACATAGCACTTCAACCACCAGAAAGGGGTCAGGGAGCTTGGCTCAGCAGTATGTGATGGTAAAATGCACAATATATGCAAAATCAATCTAAATAAAGGAAAGAAATCTGAAAAAAAAAGAAAAATAACGGACCCTCCACATTTAAAGATTAATGAGCTGCAATATACATATTTTTTGCTTTAGAGTTTAGATATGCTTTAACTCCTTCATGACTGAAGCCTTTTTTTTTTTCTTTCATTTTTTGCACCCATGTTATATTCCACATTTTAGGACTAAAAATTACCTAAAACCCCCAAGCATTATATATTTTTTGAAAGCCAAGGCCCTATAGAATAAAATGGTGGCAGTTGAAAATGTTTATGTTGCACAATATTAGCGCAACTCCTTTTCAAACCCCAAAATTTAGTGAAAAATGTACTTTAGTGCCCCAAAACACAATAAAATACAATTTTTTAAAATAAAATATAAAAGATGAGGTTACAATGAGTAAATAGATACCCAACATGCCCAGGTTAAAAATTGTGTGCGTTCGTGAAGCGGCGACAAACTTCAGTACCCCAAAAAGTCCATAGACGACGCTTTAAAAGCCCCCACAGGTCATCAATTTAGGGGTACCCAAAAATACTGGTAATAGAATTATTGCTCTCACTCTGGCGTGCGCTGCGATACCCAACATGTGTAGCGCGTTCGCCGTTTTAATACGTAGGCGCACCTGACGTGTGTTTACGTGGCGACGCGCGCTCGCGGGTTTTAAAAAAAAATTTTTGATTTATTTTATTTCATTTTAATTTTAAAATTATTATTATTTTTTTTAACTTTACTTTGATTGCTATCACATAGGGGAGCTTACAAGCAGATGGTGGTGACAGGTACTCTTTAAGGTGATGCTGGGGATCCAAAAGACCCCCAGCGTCACCTTTACACACCAAATAAGCTATTGAAGTGTAGATTGCACTTCAATAGCTTATAGCTGGGCTTCAGGAGCCCAGCGCTGACAGCTATGGGACCGGAATGATGCAATCTGCATCGCTCCCGGTCCCATAGAACAGGGAGGGGATGGACGAACAGAGGTTCGTCCATCTCCTCCCCGGCTTCCCGCCGACACCAGAGAAGCCGGGCCCGTAGGAGGGGCAACAAAGCCCAGGAAGCACGGCGGGGGTGTCGGGCGGGGTGGGGGGGGGCCTTCACGGGACTGTAGGAGCGATCTGTTGACAGTTGACAGAATTGCTTCTATTGTAAAGCCAGCTTTACAAGTTTAAACAGACTCCCAGCGGCAAAAGCCGCCGGGAGTCTGTTTAAACAGCCCCCGCCGGGAGTCTGTTTAAACAGCCCGATGCTGGCGACGTACACTGTGCGCCGTCAGTCAGTCATTTTATGGGAGCTCAGTGCAAAGGGCAGTGTTTGCACCCCTTGCCATAAGAGACCGTACATTTTTTTAGTAGACTATCCTCATCCTTCTTATATGAGTGACTCTAGCATTTGTAAAATGAATAAAGTCATTTTTAAGGCACATTGGTAACAATTTCTATCTAGCATGATGCCATTCAGCTCCATTTTGTTTTTGCTGTTTTAGTTTATCCCATGGAAAAAGCTGTACCACCGCTATGTATCTAAAGACCTAGAAGCCGTAATAGATGTTAATAATATTCTTAAGAAGAATGGCATAGCTGCAGACAACAGACAAGATTACATCCTGAATCTAGTAAGGTAAGGAGTGCATACATTTATTCTAATACAAAAGACACTGACAGTGTTATACTCAGCAAAGTGCCTAAAGTGTATATAAACACTAACAATGAACTGCCCCTGTTTCCTCCCTTTTGGTCTGTTGAATATAACATTGAAAGTGTTCTGTTGTATTTATTTCATAAATGCAAAAAATACCTTTTGATTTGACCAGAAATCTTGTGAGCTGATAACTTCCTGTTCCCTCTGCCTGGCACAGGGAGGGGTTATGGAGATGAGGAATGGTCTGTGTCCTTTGTAATCCATCTGAAATTAATTTGGGAGGGCTGACACTACGTGCTTAGAAATTCAGAGCTGTGTTCTCATGTCAAAGAGCAAGGTGGGAGCACACTATATTTCTGTACTTGCGGTGTGGTTAAAGGGATAAACCTGGGGAAATGTACATGTATTGGTTTAGGGTTTAATAGCATGTCGAAGAGTCTCCTGTTTAAATGCTGTTGATGTTCCTGTTGATGATGATTAAAGTAGACCTTTACCCCATTTCACTAAAACTCACATCAGTGTGCAGCTCTGCATGCTGATTTGAAATCCTCTTACATTCATTAGTTAAACAAACATATATTTTTATTATACTTACAAATAGTTTTTCTACTTCCTGGTCCACTTTGGCACAAATGATGTAATCGTGCCCAAGCGATGCATCCTGGCAAGGTTACAGCAGCAGAGCATTGCTAGGAAATCTCATCTGTAATCTCACGAGATCTCAGGGAAAGGCATTTTCCTCCCCTGAGATGATGTGCATGGTCACATGTCCTAATCGCATGTGCCAGAGTACCAGAAGTAAAGGGAGATATAGCAATCTGCCCTTAGTAAAAGTGGCCACTGTGAGAAGAATGGGGAGGAAAAAAAAATTATGTATGCAAAGAATAAAAAGCAGACAATTATCTACTGTTTCCCCGAAAATAAGACAGTGTCTTATTTATTTTTTTTCCACGAAAAAAGACACTAGGTCTTATTTTCGGGGGATGTCTTATGTACCTGGCTGCAGCTGTCCGCTTGTGCGTGCGGATGGGCGGGAAGGAGGGAGCTGCGGCAGCTCTCAGCTATAATGCCGTGCAGGTAGCCAGACAGGTGGGCGTGCGGGAGGCGTGCCTGGCGGGGGGTGGGAGGGAGCTGCGGCCGCTCTCTGCTCTAATGCCGTCCATGGAGCCAGAAGGGTG
>NW_017306294.1:1522727-1547659 GCF_000935625.1 Nanorana parkeri | reverse complement strand
GGGAGGGAGCTGCGGCTGTGACATGTAAAATTCTATTATATGTGCAGCTACCCCGAAAGTAAGACCTAGCGGATCTCTGTAATATAAGACCTACCACCGAACTAGGTCTTATTTTCGGGGTAGGTCTTATATTACAGAAATCCCTGAAGATAGCGCTAGGTCTTACTTTCGGGGAAACACGGTAGAAGTATCTGTTTGTAGATTGTCATTCCTAAACATTTCTAAAGGTGTCTTTGTTGTCGTTTCACAGATGAGGGTAAAGTTCCTCTTTAGGCTTCCTGTTCTAGCACCCCTCACTTAGTACTGGTATTGTTTCCTGCGTCCCCGTTATTTAGATTTTGGGATTGAAGTTTGGCTTTAACTGATTTCTGTGAGCTCCAGGATACCCATAAGCAAATTTTCAGCTTAGAATAATTCTTTACAGCAGTGCTGTTTAACTGGGATGTGGCTTTCTAGATGTACTGTTCATCCCTGCAGACATCTCTGTATGAGCAGGAGGCACAATGTAACGTCCTGTTTGGCCCATATATGTACTGTGTCCTCCACATATGGCACATGCCCTGGGGTCCACTTGAAGTGTGCGTGCTGCTCCGTGCATCAGCAAAAGTCCACTGATTTATGAAGATAGCTGACTTTTTTTGTTCTGGCAGGGTCCTGCTCAGCTCCAGGCAACCACTGATGTCTTTGGTTGCCATGAGCTTTGCGAGACGCCTGCCATAGACCCCACAAAGGATCCTGCACAGCCCACCTGAGACCCTGCAGAGCCCACCATAGATCCTGCACAGTCAACCTTTCCCTGCACACGTGCACTCCTCTTACCTGCAGCTCCCCAGCCTGCCTCCAAGACATCCACGGTCAGCGCCGAGCCGCCCGCTGCTGGGCCTTGGCCACGTGACCTTGCAGAGCCCACCATAGATCCCGCACAGCCCATCTAAGACCCTGCAGAGCCCAGCCCACGATAGATCCTGTAGAGCCCACCTGAGATCCTGCAGAGCTCACAGCAGATCCTGCACAGCCAACCTGATACTCGGCAGAGCCCACCATAGACCCCCCCAGAGCCCACCACAGATCTGCACAGCCCACCTGAGACCCTGCAGGGCCCACCACAAATCCTGCACAACCAACCTGAGACCCTGCAAAGCACACCACAGATCCTGCACACCCCACCATAGGCCCCACACAGCATACCATAGAAAGTGCTCTCTCAGGTCTGCTGCTCTGCTCAGTGGCCAGGGTTTCAATAGCCAGCCTGCTATTGGCTATTTAAAATTGTAATAACCAATAGCGGACTGGCTATTGCTCCCCATTGTTTACATTCTGCTGCCGACCGTGGAATCTAGCCGCCGGCCAGGAGCAAGGATCAGTGCAATTTAGATTAGACTAGATTAGGCACAGAAAGAACCTCGAGCATCTATTGAAATTCACCATAAGTGTTTACTAAGGTTTTTCTTCTTCTTTTTTTTAACCCTTTGAAATATGTCTATATCAGCAATAATAAAACAATGTTTTGGATCTAAGGAGGGATTGTTTCACTTGTTTGTCCTGCTTTTTTTAAATGAGCTTCTGCAGCAGTGTTCAGTCCTAATACTTCTTTATCTTGTCTGATCTCTAGGTGTTTTGCATCTGTGGTGCATTCCCGTCTGATGGACTTCAAGAAAATCTTAGACAGTTTAAAGTGTCACCATTTGTATGAAATGGCAGAAAGATCTGTTGCTGCAAGATTTCCGGATCTGAGGGATGCCACAGGGGTATGTGAATGCAATACTTCTTTACAGAACCAGATACCATCATAAAACCTGTGTAATTACTTCCAATATCACCAGCCTTGTTGACTGGGCGATGATTCAGCCAGTGAAATTGAGAGCATTGGTTCGGATAAGACAATGTTCCTGTTTCTTTATGTGTATTAAAGAGGGGCTCTGGGAAAATCACTAACTTACCCTTCCAGTGGGGCTACCCTTGCACTGTAATGTTTAGGAGCTTGATTTGTATAGGGGGCTCAAATACCGTATTACCGTGTTTCTCCGAAAGTAAGCCTAGCGCTATCTTCATGGATTTCTGTAATATAAGACCTACCCCGAAAATAAGACTTAGTTCAGTGGTAGATCTTTTATTATAGAAATCCCTGAAGATAGCTCTAGGTCTTATTTTCGGGGTAGCTGCACATGTAATTGAAATTTACATGTCAAGACCTGCCGCAGCTCCCTCCCTCCCGCCCCGCACACCCGCACACATACCTGTCTGCCTCGGCTGCCGCTGAAGACTACATTTCCCAGCAGGCACAGCACGGGTCGAAGTGAGGTCAGGCAACTTCTGACTGGCGGCTCCCTGGACGGCAACAGAGCGGAGAGCTCCAGACAGCTGCAGCCAGGTAAAAATAAGTCATCCCCCGAAAATAAGACCTAGTGTCTTTTTTCGGGGGGAAAAAATATAAGACTGTCTTATTTTCGGGGAAACAAGGTACTCGCCTGATCCTGGGTCCTGTGGTGGTAAGCACTCACCCCCCCTCCACCCTGGCTATGGAATGTTCTTCGGTGTCCTTAAGGCCCCATTCACACTGAGCGATTCGCAAATCGCGCGTTTGTCGCGCGATTTGCATTTTGCGCGATAAGGACGCAAATGCTTGCATTGAGCAAGCTAGAATCGCGGCAAAATCCGCTCCAAAAAGGGTCCTGCTGTAACGACCCGCGACAGCGACGGACAGAGCCCCATTGCCATGCATTGGAGAGCGATATCGCGCAGTAAATAGCCGCGATATCGCGGGAATTACCGCGCGATAAATCGCTCAGTGTGAACGGGGCCTAAGTGTAATGCAGGTCTATGAAGCTGCAAAAGATGAGTTGACATCAGCAGTCTGGATATACCATCGTAACTCGGGAGAAGAGGCTGCAGGGACAGGTCTTGCAGCACGGAGGGAGCCTGTAGGACTGAGGATCTGGTAAGTAATATAGCTTTATTTGAGTCGCCTATACATAACTAGCTTTAAAGCAAGGAGCACAGGGAAGGGCTCAACACAGTACAAAAACAAACATTCCCAGCACACTCACCAGCCAGCCTGCAAAAAAAGGTACACTGTCTATCTACTAAGGTTAAAACAGGTTTTAGCTGCAGAACTGTTGCGAAACATATGGAAACCGCAATGCCTCGTCCAAGCCCCTCTGTAGCAGTGCAGCTTCCACATGTTTTGCAAAAGTTGTGCAACTAAAAAGCTCTGTTTATAACCTTAGTAGTTAGACCGTGTACTTTTTTTTTGTGCAGGCTGGTTAGTGAGTGTGCTGGGAATGTTTGTTTTTTGTACTTTGTTAAGCCCTTCCATGTGCACCTTGCTATAAAGCTAGTTATGAATTGATGAGTGCGTTTGCCATTCGTTCCCCTATACAAAACAAGCACATAACCTTTGTAGTGCAGGGGTAGCCCCACTGTAAGGGTAAGTTTGTGATTTTCCTGGAGTTCTTCTTTAAACAATCTGATAGCAGACTTTGGTAGGCTTTCAGTCAACTTCAGTTCTGCTGGAAGCTTACTGTAAACATGCTGAAGCCCGCTAACAGCTTGTTTAACCCCTCAGTGATGGGAGATGTACACTGTACGTCCCCGCCACTAAGTGCCCAAATGACTGCTCATGTACACTGTACATGAGCAGCTTTTTAGGGCTTTGAAATGGTGGTAACCACTGACAATCATTATTGAGGCATCCATTAATGAAATAATTAAGCTTTAACAAACACCCCATTGCTTTTAGCGATGGGGTGTCTGACAGTGACTGCACTTGCTGTCGCTGTTTGACAGCTGTACACAGCGGAATTAGGAAATCCTGATGTCTACAGGCTTTTTGCTACATGTTTCAGAAGAGAGACATTTAGCAAAATGTTTCTATTCTGAAACATTGTATCAGCCTTTTTGGCGTTCTGGGAACGATCAGAAGCCTTTAGGGCTTGTTCACACCATTTTCTGGTCCAGATCTGGAGTGGGGCTGTCAGTATGTTAGCTGCAGTGCGGTTCGTTTTAGGTTGCGTTTTTGACGCGTCCGCAAACGGACCGGAGAAAATGTGACATGCAGTATTTTTTCTGTCCGGACCGGTACGGACTGCGCTGATGAGAACTGTAGCCCATAAAACACATAGGGAGACATTGGGATGCATTTTGGGTGCAGGAGCGCACGGTTCTGGTCCGGACAGAATCCGGACATCGTGCGAACAAGCCCTTAGTCTCCATTCACACCCAGGCGTGTGAAGCACGTTAGGCGCGCATATACAAAGACATGCGTTTTATTGAGCAGATCGAAATGCATTGCTGTGAATGAGGAAATGTGCGCTCAAACGCACACAAAACGTGCATCGGAGGGTGCACAACGCTTGTGTCGCAATTTTTTATGCACTTCCATTGAAGTCTATGCGGCCAAACATGCTGTAATCGTCCAGAAAGAAGCTCATGTACCTTCTCCAGCGTTTTACAGCTTGTGACAAAACTCAAGTGTGAACAGGGGCCATATAAATGAATGTAATTTCTAGTGTTTGGAGTTTTGTCGCATTTAACTTTAAGCGTCAAAATGCCCAGGTATGAACAGGGACTTGGTGACACTGACCCTGACATTTTGCAGGATCGGCATGTAAGGATCAGTGTCACTAAGGTTATTATCCGCTGTTCCCATGTTTGAAACAGCCTAATAATAACCAAACATCAAAAAAAAATTATTCAATTATCAAGAAGTCCTAGTGGGATTCATTCACAATGACTGCTTGATATAATTGACAAAAAAAACAAAGTATAAAAAAAATAGTGTAAATGGTAAAAAAAATAAATAGATATATAATCTATTTGGTTTATACTATAAATATTATAAAAAATTAACCCCTTATAATGAAATTGTAAATTAAATTGTTTTTCACCCTAAGGGGTTAATTGTTTTAATAAATCCCCTCATGACGGCGATGTTCAAACTATGCTACCTAACCACTATTAGCTTTTGGGGGGGGGAAATAAAAAGTTAGCTTTTAGTTGTAGGCTGAGAAGTACAGAACATTTTCTGAAATCCTAGGGATGTAGAGTTTCCAAATAAATGGATTTATTTTAATGCATTTTTTTTAGCTGTGCTATTTCTCTAAAAAAATATTATAATCAAAACTGGAGGAAAAAGTGTTTGCTTTACATTTTTTTTTTTTTAAATATCTTATTCGTACTAGGTGAGGCATAACCCTATCTGTTCTCTAAAAAAAAACAATATATAATATGTGTGGGTACACTTGGAAAGAAAGTATATTACTGCTGAGGAAGAATCACACAGCAAAAATGTAAACGTGCTTCAGTCATTAACGAACAGAAAATGAAATAAAGCTCAGTCAGGAATGGGTTAAATACACTGCCATTAACCCCCTAAGGACCCTTTCGCTGCCAAAGCATTTTTCTTTGCACACATGTTAAAATACATATTTTAGGGGGGGCATGGCTTACGCATGGCGCTGGACGGTCGCACTTAAGCAGAGCTCCCACCTCAGCCCGCAAAAAACTGCCGTAATAAGACTTACTTTTCACCTGACTTGCTATCCATCTGACCTCAAACATGGGAAGGAGAAGCCAACGCTCCTCCGCCTCGAAAAAGGCGGCCTCCGGTACCTTTAAAACGGTACTTAATCGCGGACACGAGATCTTCTCAGGCCCCCTCGCGGCCTACCACGCGCCAGGCGCCTGCAGATAGATCCGAGGCCCGTACTCTCCCGGCCACGCCACTGTCCCCGAGCTCTCCGGGCTCCTCCAGCGATTCGGAAGCCTCCTCCCCGGCTACGCTACAGGCAGATCTGCAGGTGCCAGATGCCATGAGAGACCTTCCAACGAAGGCGGACCTGGCTCACATGTTCCAGGTCCTGGAAACTTCGCTCAAGGAAGATCTGTCCAGCATGAGAGCGGATCTCTCACATATCCTTACGAGGGTGGAGGAAACGGAGTCCCGGCTGGATGATCATGACAGAGCTATTCGAGACCTGCATGAAGCTCACAGGCGGTTGGCCGTGGGACACCGAAATCTCCTCTATAAGGTGGAGGACCAGGAGAACCGCAACCGGCAGAATAATCTGCGGATTCGGGGCCTGCCAGAAGCTACGGCAGACGCGGGTCTCATGGCCTCCCTGCAAGGTATATTTAACACTATCCTGGGGAGACCGGTCACTACGCCCATACGATTGGACAGGTCTCACAGAGCACTGCGCCCACGTAATTTGGCTGATACGGCCCCTCGGGATGTTATATGCAGATTCCACAACTATGGGGATAAGGAAGAAGTGTCCCGCAAGCTAAGGGGGATGCCGGCCATTGACTTTGATGGTGCTCAGCTTCACATATACCCAGACCTGGCCCGCGAAACCCTAGAACGCAGACGAGTCCTCTGCCCCCTACTGGACCAACTGCGGAAAGACGAGATAATCTACAGATGGGGCTTTCCAGCCAGCCTGATCGCCCGGAAAGGAGGCAGATCGGCTACTTTGCGCTTCCCGGAGGAGCTGGTATGCTTCTACTCCGAGCTCAACATCCCGGTACCCGAGTTACTCGGCTGGGTCTGCGAAGTACCGGAACCCTCATGTGACAAGACAGCAACTTGGCGCACGCCTCCCAAGAAAAGGCGCTCGGGAAGACCAGAGGCATCCGCGGGACATGGGTGAGATGGCACAATGTCCTCATGTTTTTTCTCTACCGTTTCCTGATATACAGTACGACACCACTGGATCAGTGGGGGTCATTTAGAGAGCCTGCTCAGCGATTCATCTGTGCATTCCCTCAGATGTTACCCAAATCTGGGTCTCGAATCGCCTTTAGACTTTTTGTTTTTCCTGTTTTTGCACTTATTTTTTGTTTTTTTAGGTCTTTTGTTACTGTTGCATCTCTTACGGCATAAGTTTTACCGTTTATAAGCAATGCATGTTGCATCGAAAGGTTTTTGTTCGCGGCATGTGGGCTACGGCCTGCTCCACGTGCACTAAAGTGGACACACCACCGTTTGGACTCCCTGTGTTTCCATGTTCCCCCCCCCCCTGAAGGCACACGGGTGCTGGGGATTCACTCCCATAGGGAATGGGACCTGCACGGCAGGATTTGTGTGCCTGCCCTGCGGGTACGAGTTAGTAATGGCTATCCCATCGGCTGTTACCGAATTGCTATTACTGTTGTTTACATGTTCTTCTTGTCTCCATGTCTGTCTATGTCCCCCTCCTACCCACCCTCCCCATCACCTCTCCCATGAATGTACTTCTGATAGATGTAGGAATATCGCTGTATTTCATATTGTGCTGTGCCCAGAGGGTACTCCTGACTCACAATGGCAACCGTAAATTTGACCTCTTATAATGTAAGAGGCCTGAACACCCCCACCAAACGACACCAGGTCTTACAAGAACTGCATAGACTATCTAGCGACATAGTGTTTCTCCAGGAGACGCACCTCTCACATAGTACCAACACGCGACTGTCCTCTTATCGCTACCCAACATGGTATTATAGCCTCTCAGATTCCAACAGGGCTAGAGGAGTTGCCATCGGTGTGCGCAGGAGTACTCCATTCATACTGTCTGAGATGAAGGTTGATGATAGGGGGAGATTTATCTTCCTAAATGGGACTCTAGGCAATTCTTCATGTACTTTGGCTAGTATATATAGCCCAAACCAAAATCAAATTGGCTTTCTTACCAGGACGCTTACATGCCTCCCGGACTTTGCCTCAGGGATTCTACTTGTAGGGGGGGACTTCAACCTGGCATTGGAACCACACTTAGACGTATCATCAGGCCGCTCCGCACTTTGATATAGTCAACTATCCTATCTCAAATCATTCTTGCACAAAGCGCAACTAATAGACACGTGGAGGTTCGACAACCCATCGGGCAAAGACTACTCGCATTACTCTGCCACACATAAGATTTACTCGCGTATAGACATGATCTTTGTTGATCATCATCAGCTACACATGGTCAAATCGACCTCAATAGCTCCGAGGACGTTGTCGGACCATTCCCCGGTTCTGACTTCCCTTGCCTGGCCATCCTTACCAATTAGATCCAACAATTGGAAATTAAATGAATATTTATTGAATTGCCCTGTCTCCAGAGCACAGCTGATGGAAGACTTACAGAGCTATTTCCGACAAAATTCCATACATGGAACTTCGCCGGCTGTGGTCTGGGAGGCGCATAAAGCGGTGATCAGAGGTAAATTAATAGAACTGGGATCCAGGAAAAAACGGGAGGCGGAACGGGAAATGCAGACCCTATTGACACAAATTAAAGACTTGGAACGCCTTCATAAACATTCTTTACAGCAGGCACATCAGAAGTCACTCCAAAAATGTAGGGAAGACCTGAAAACACTCCTAGACCGCAACACAGCCCAAAAATGTATGTGGATGCGCCAGAGAAATTATGAGTGGAGCAATAAACCTGGGAGACAGTTTGCCCGCTCCCTGCGCCTTAAACAATCAGCTACGTTCATTTCCAAAATTAAGACTAAGGGGGACAAACTGGTACACCTCTCCCAAGACATAGCCAAGGTGTTTAGTGAGTATTATCGCACCCTATATAATATAGCTGACATTCCGACGCCCTCTATAGTTGGGCCGCAGCAAAGGAAAGCACTTATAGAGCAGTACATAAGTAAGGCCCACCTCCCCACACTGCCTGAGGAAGAGTTGGAGGCATTAGAGACAGACTTTACAGATGAGGAGTTTACGAAAGCATTACACACGATGGCCACGGGCAAGGCTCCTGGCCCGGATGGATTCACACTCGCGTATTACCGCACTTTCAAAGATATCCTGATACCCCACCTGACCGAATATGCCAACTCCCTCACCTCAGGCGAGGAGCTACGGCAAGAAACAACCCTAGCGCATATTACAGTCCTGCCCAAGCCGGGGAAGGACCCCACCTGCTGCCCCAGTTACAGGCCCATCTCGCTATTAAATGTGGATATCAAACTGTACTCGAAGGCCCTGGCACTCCGCTTACAGCCTTTGCTACCTAAATTTGTATCCCCAGATCAAACCGGATTAATTCCAGGAAGGGAAGCTAGGCACAACTCGATGCACACCCTACATTGTAGTGTCCTGTGTCGGCGGGAAATCCCAGGCCACACTCTTACTGTCGACAGACGCGGAAAAAGCTTTCGACAGAGTGGCCTGGGATTTCATGTTGGCGACGCTGGGTGCCATGGGGTTGCGCCCAGGGATGTTGACCAGGATTGCTGCCTTATATCAATACCCTACAGCCAAGGTGAGGGTTAACGGAGTGCTCAGTCCCCTCTTTTCCTTGAGAAATGGTACTAGACAGGGATGTCCGCTATGGCCCCTGCTATTTGCCATTTCCCTGGAACCGTTTTTATCCACCATAACGCATAGTGCAGACATAAGGGGTGTGCAGGTGGTCCACGGGAACATAAATATGCGGCTTATGCGGATGACATCTTATTTTACATTAGGAACCCCCAAATTTCCCCCCCGAAGCTACTTGCTGCCTTGAAAGATTACAATTTGGTATCCAACTTCAAAATTAATATCTCCAAATCTACTATCCTGAATTTAACGGTACCCCCCAGGGAAGTTGTAGCCCTTAAATCAGCGTTCCCGTTCGCTTGGCAGAGGCGCTCCTTGAAATGTCTTGGGATAAACTACACGCTAAGACTACAGGATATGTTTAAATATAATTACATGCCCCTTTTGAACGCTATTCGTGTGGACTTGAATCGTTGGTCCCCCCTCTACCATTCCTGGCTGGGCAGAGTGAATGCCATTAAGATGAATGTGTTGCCGAGACTACTATTTTTGTTCCAGATGCTCCCCATGGGGGTCCCCCCCTCTTATTTTACTTTATTACGTTCCCTGGTATCTAGATTTATATGGAAGCGCAGAAGAGCAAGGATATCCTACAACATTCTAACCAGACCGAAAACGCTAGGGGGAGTGTCTCTGCCGGATTTTAGGAGATATTATAGAGCAGTGTCCCTAGCCAGAGTCCTAGATTGGCACTATGCAGGGGAAACAAAGCTGTGGGTACAAATGGAAGCGGCAATGAGTCACGCAAATCTGCAGAAGGTCTGCTGGATCCCACAGAAATATAGACCGTTATCTTCAGATACTCATCCCCTAACGAAGACGACCCTGTCCGTGTGGGATGCACTCCATTCTAAACAAAAATGGCAGTACAACTCTCCTCTGATGCCCCTATTGGGCCATTTGTACTTCCCGCCGGGGCTCATGGATGGGGGGCATCGCACATGGATCCAGGAAGGTTCTGAACTATTGCTGCATCAGGTCATACAGGGGGGGGAGGATCAAACCCCTCTCCTCCCTGTGTGGATCGCCCAGGCCCTCCTTCATGGATGTATGGCGATATGGGCAGCTGTCGCATTTTGTGGGGCAGCTGCCTTCGCCGTTGAGATCCAGGAAGGATCTGAACCCATTGGAAATGCTCTTCCCGGCAGATTCAGCCCCCACTAAGAGCATATCTTCCATGTACGACGTTTTGTCGCGTCTAGACGCCTCCTCTCACCCACCCTATATAGCGTCCTGGGAAACGGAGCTGGGCTGCCCCCTTACTGAGACACGCAGAACGCGGGTTCTGGCCTTCTCAAGGGGGTTGAGCAGATCCTCAGGCATCCAGGAACTCCACTATAAGCTATTATGTCGGTGGTATTACACTCCTCAGAAAATGCACCAGATATATAGTTCGGAGTCCCCGCTGTGTTGGAGGGGCTGTGGACAAGTGGGCGCACACGCGCATATATGGTGGCATATATGGTGGCTTGAAAATAACACCCTTCTGGCAGCTGGTAGCGGAGGAGATATTACATATTCAGGGAACGGAGGTGCGTCTGTAATTTTTATGTTGAATGATATTAGCGCAACTCTTTATCAAACCCAAAAATATTCATTAAAAATGCACTTAAGTTAAATTTAGTGCCCCAAAACAATATAATACCCATTATTTTTGTAAAATATAAAAGATGAGGTTACAACATAGATACCCAACATGCCCAGGTTAAAAATTGTGGCCCCTACAGGTCATCAATTTAGAGATACACATAAATATTGACCTAGAATCATTGCTCCCACTCTGGCTCGTGCCAACATGTGTAGCGCGATCAACGTTTTTCCTAGGTAGTCACACCCGACGTGTGTTTATGTGAATACACATGTGCTCACGGGGACTTTAAAAAAAATGACAGCTGGCTCTACAAATGTAAACAAAGTCCCGTTGGCGACTGGCTCGCTGCCAGTGACATACTATGTACGTCACTGGTCGCTATGGTTTAAAGCATAGCTGGTCCCAAGAACAAACATTGACTACATTACATTTTACCAGTGCTTAAAGGTGGTGGTACATTTTGTTTTCATTTATTTAGGCTTGAGAAAATTTTAGCAAGTCCTGAAAATACCTGGTAATTGTGGCATGAATGATGTGTCCTTGTCACTTGCTGTAAAATGAACTGGAAGCAAAAACAAGAATGTTATTATTCTTGTGTAAACTAATTCCAACTAACGAAGGCATACATTTTCTTCCATAGATGCATTGGAGGATCATAACCACCCAGGGACAGAAAGTGTTTTATTTGCAGGATTACTATGGAAAAACACGGAAAAAGTTAAAACTAATGCAGACACCTAATTTTGGGTTGAAATATATGCTTTAGAATCAGTGTCATCACTCTCATACTGGAGCTAAGGGATGCTTTGAGGGCTACAGAAGAGCTGCTCGAAGGTTTCTAAACGTGGTGTCATTGACCGAAATTCAGACTAGCATTTATAAGCAGGGCTAAGCCTTAAAGTAAAGAAAAGCAATCCCCTCCATGAAAACTATATGTACTGCACATGAGTTAGTAGAAGAAATGCATCCATTTGACTGTTTTGAAAATATTGATATAGTCCTTACCATGCACTTTTTCGATCGGACTATTACGTGGAATGGTCTGCCTTCATTATGCCTACATGTGCACTGTCATATTGTGTCAACTGTCTTTTTCTTTTCTTCCAAGCAGCAATTCTATCATCCTTTATTCCTGGTATCCCCTAAAAACATTTTTTTTTTATTTTTTTTTTAGGATACTAGCGTAAATGTCTAAATAACCTTTTATTTGACTAATGATAACAGATGTTTAATAACCTCAGAATACAAAAAGGATTGTGCAGCAAGCGGTGAAGTTTTACTTTTAAATGTTTGTAATGTAAAGTATTGTCTACACTGGATTATTCATGTAGCTCTTGCTTTGACATTGTCACTAACTACGAAATTGATTTTATAAGATCTGTTTTACTTTTTGTAGACTATGAATGCATGGGCAGTGGTGGCAGTGCTCATACTTCTATCCAATGATGTTCCTGACATCCAGAAGCTCATAGCATGTTTGCAGCGTCCTAGCTCCCCACTGAAACTGACTGAAGCTATGGAGGCCTTATACTGCCTAGCTCTACTTGTGTATGCGATGCGAGAGGAGAAGAGTCCCATTACTAACAGGTATGCATGAAGATGGTAGTGGTGTACAGGAGTTTAAAAAAAAAAAAAAAAGATATTAATACCAATACTTTATGCACAACTTAGGCTGGCTATACACTTGGGGGTCTATTAAAAAAGATTTGCATAGCTATTCGTCCAGTGAAACTGCAGGTTTGTTTTGTGCAAGTTACCCAGCTGTGGTAAGAATGGGGCAAATTTGATTGTTTGTTTCTCATCTGGTCGATTATTCTTTAGATAATATGAGCAGGAGTAAAAAAAAATAGGTTCCTAAAATGAAACTTGAAATTATCACAATATGGCTACTAGAGCATAGGAAAAATTTACATGTTCGTTACCAGATACTATGTAAAAATTCTAGAGAACGCTGGAGGGAATTGGCAGATGAATGTAACCATTGCTACCGCATTTTCTATGAATAGTTGCTTTATGCCACGTGGTCACAATATGTCTGTTTCTAGACAAAGAGGGGGTCAGTTCCGCTGCAACTGGTGACCCCATCTCACACTCTTCTAAGGGTTCCAAGGCTGTTTGCTATGTGAATTCCAGTGGAACTGTCACCTGGTCTCTGGAATCCTGTTACCCTATGATTGAGTCGCCCTTGCCTCCGCCAGGTGAGCCTGATTTTGCTTCCTTAATAATTGGGGTCCCTACTACAGTTACATCAGAGTTCCACTTTCACCAAGTTCATCACAAATCATTACCAGAGAGGCCCTAAGTGCCCTCCCATGCCTTCCACCACAGAATATATTGCTGATCTGCCCGCAGCCTTAGAAGCAACCATTGGTGGCAGTGACTGTTTCTGACACTGATAGGTCACATCAGTCTTTCCCTGACAAGACTATCTTTGAGGAATCACAGTAGACACTACTCTGCATATAGAAGATAAGCTTGCTGTTTCCAGTCTCACTTTACATCTGCGGTTTGAGGTATTCCTCTATGGAAATTCAAAGCATCCTGATGGGTCCTGGTCACCCCCTGAGCGCTTACTGTATTTGTTCCTGTCTGGGAAGGATTTTGCTGAGCAGTAGTCTATACCCATTGTGGATTTGTCAGTGACCCTCCTTAACAGGAAAACCACTAGGCTAGTAGAGGGCCTCCTTACATTCAAGGATTTGACCGACCAACAGTTAGAATCCCTCTTTAAAACTTAGTTCTCTCTGGCAGGGACCTGCTCCCTATTCTGGCTATGATCTTAATTTGTAAATTCATGCCAAAATGGTCTAAATTCCTGAAAAAGGATCTCTTCATGGCAGCAGTAGATTCTTTCCTGATTTGAGCAGGTAGAGCAGATGTCTGAATGTTTACACATCAGCTGTGATGGCCTGCTTGAAGCATCTCGACCTGTCTCCATTATGGGTCTGTTGTCCGTACAAATGCACAGAGCACTCTGCTTAATGTTATGGAATGCAGACATGTCCAAGAGTACCTGACCCGCTTGGTCTACGAGGGACGATGTCTCTTTGGACCTACCCTTAACATTATTTTTAAGGATATCACTAGAAGACATAATACCCACTTGCCTCAGCATATAAAGTCTAGAGAACGGTCAGCTAAGTCCCCTTCGTTTCCATCCCCTACTCCTGAAGCACTTCCAAGTATTCTTGAAGGACTTCCAAGCCTGGTTATCTGGACATCCTGAGGTTAGGGTCAAAGAAACCTGCTAAGCCCTCAGGGAAGCCTGTTTTAGCATTAAGGTGAGACCACACACACACGCAAGTCCCCATCGAACATCTGACCATTTGTTGCCCATAATCTGTGGGTGGGTGCTGCAGTGACCGCGGACGACACCACCAATCAAACCATAATGAACGTAGTAGTCACCTGCACTCCAGTGTTCTGCTAATTCTTTTTTATTGACATAAAAAGGTCATGTCACAATGCGTAGCAATGTTTCGGAACATTATAGGTCCCTTCATAAGGCAAACAGTGATAACTGTGAAACCACAGTGTTCAACATATGCCGTATTTTTCGCTCCATAAGACGCACTTTTTTCCCCCCAAAAGGAGGGGGGAAAAGTGCCTGCGTCTTATGGAGCGAATCCCGACGCCCGAGACATGCAGTTTCGGGCCCGGGCGAGTAGTAGGAGCCACTGCTCGTTTAACACGAGTGATCTAACGAGATCACTCGTATTAAAGCCGAGCAGCGGCGGCGGCGATCGAGTTCAGCAGCAGGAGCCACTGCTCGTTCAATACGAGTGATCTAATGAGATCACTCGTATTAAAACCGAGCAGCGGCGACGATCGAGATAACCATAGAGCAGACGAAGAATAGACGTTCTTCGCCTGCTCTGTGTCATCACTGAGACCGTGGCGCTGTAATCACAGCGCCACCTGTCTCAGCGGTCACTAACTGCAGCTTCTGTCACAGCTTCTGTCATAGAAGCTGTCACAGAAGCTACAGTCTCGAGTGCTCCATAAGGCGCGCCGGACCTCCCTGCGTCCTATGGTCCGGTGCGTCTTATGGACCGCAAAATACGGTATGCACTACACACTGTGGCAGTGCGTGGCTATGCCACGGTGTAGTATGGCAACTTTGGCGCCCAGGACTCTCAGCCAGAGGGGCTGAGAGGTTCCACAATGTGAGGAGGAGAGGAGGAACTGGCTGTTCAATCCCTTCCAGGTTTTCCAGACGATAGTGGGGTGGGATCTCCAGTCCTGGGGCCAGGTGTTGCCAGTGGCCAGGTTGAGCTGATCAGGTGGCTGAGAGCAGCCTTATTAGGAAGCCAGCCCAGTGCTTTAGAGGAGAGGCAGACTCTGCTGCGTGCGTGAGCACAAGGGACACAGCCAGGAAGGCTAGAGAGGTCCAGAGGGTCCGTGACCCTGAGATACCTGTCGGGGAGACAGAGAGGGACAGTGACCCACGAGGGGTGGATACTGAACCGCTTGGAGCTGAGGAAAGCTGCTGAGCAGTGCTGAGGACTGTATTCACAGAAAAATACGGTAAAGTCCTGGGACTATCACACGGAGAGTGTATGGGACAGACAGATGTCGGTGAGACCAACCAATGTCTTGATGAGACCCCTGAATGAACTGTTATGCTTACTTTATGCTGAATAAAGACTGTCCTTTTATGTTAAAGTCGGCTTCAAGAGTGGTCACTTAGCGCTCACCATTGTGCTATATTCCCCAAACTACCACAACACACACACACACACAGTTTATTAAGTGTGTTAATAAGCGGGTGCTTGGGTGGTTTGCCTTTCCGGCATTTAGGTCCAGAGAGTGCCCTTTTCAGGTTTACTTTTCAGGTGCTCCTCACCTTCAATCATATTTGCAACTTTGGTTGAGTCAAGTTATAAAGTTATTTTTAGGTGGTTCCAAATAGAATAGAACAATTTGTTCCTCCGGCCCCCTTCAGATGTCTCAAGTGATGCTCATCGGTGGAAGTATGATTCACATATGGTGGTCCCACCATAAAATCTAGAGATTCTTGATTCAGGTCTACTTTTAATATACACATTGACTCAAATCAACCCTAAAAAAAATCCCCTTTTGATGCTTTGTTTAGCAGCAGTTTCACAGATTTTCCTTAATGGACTTGAAGACTTATCTCCTTTTTATTTTTTTGACATCCAAAATGTACATTCTACCACCATACTGCCAGAGATTCTCTAGCCAGCAGCTGAATGTAAACAAAGGGCTGAGAATGCTGGCCATGGCCATATTTGGGTAATGATGACAGCCAGCATCCCCTGCGGGATACCGAAGGGCTAGTTCCCCATCAGGTCCACTCTCCTACTGATTGATAGCAGGCAGTGGGCAAATAATCATCCTTTTACTGGCTATGGAATCTGCCCACCTCCTGCTGTCAATCAGTAGCAAAGTGGATCTGATGGAGAACTAGGCTCTCCATCAGAAAACTTCCATCCACAGTATAAGTACTTGACCAATGTGTCTGCCTGTGTGACAGGAACAGTGGCCAAGCTTGGTAACGCTGAGTATGTGATTTTATCAGGCTCCGTGTTACTGAGTTGTTCTGATGTTCTCGTTGCACCTCTCATGTACCAAGAGGAGATACATGTTTCTTTTTTAAAAACAAAACAAAAAAACATTTGATTATAATACAATTCAGGTGTGTTCACTTCACAAAATGGAATTGCACTCTTAGTGTGAGGTGGGGAGGAGGTGCGGCGCACAGCGTGTGGAGCTGTGAACAGGGCCAACTGATCGGAAGCCGATTAATCGATTATTGAAAAAGTTGACAACTTTTCCAATAATCGATTATAATCGATTATGTCGATTAGTTGTTGCAGCCCTAGTCTCCACCTATTCAGCAGAAGATAACCGCAAAGTATTTATATCTTATACTAATTCATATCTCTTCCTTAAACTGATAATGTATACATGGTTATAATTATAAACTTGGTCCCATTAAGGATATGGGTATTGATCTGCTATGTGAGCCACACTCTGTGAACTTACATACGTTGTCTTTGTACTTTATACTTCATACTGGTTCTAAAAAAACTGCTGAGAGGCTGCCATAAACATTATCTAAATGGATTGTCTATGAAGGTTTTCAATCATCTAGGTCATGGGAGTGGCAGTAAATCAGAGACACAACTAGACTTGCTGCTAATTCCTGAAAATGTATTCAATTTGATGGTAAGACATTCCTAGTATTTAAACCCTTTTTGGTATTTCAGTCACCAAAAGTGTTAAGTGGAATACATAACTCTAGGTGCAATTGTTGGTAAAGCCAAACTGTCATGAGAGAAATACTGTGGTTAACACTGCTGAGCCTCTTTCTAAAATGCTAGTTGCCCGCTTGTCATACAGTCTCACTAACTGATAAATTATTATTTGCTTATCCATAACAGGATTGAACATCAGGAAAGTTCGACAAAAATACAATGTTTTCATATGCATACCTGCTCTTGGTCAGTGACTCAAAACTGAAGCAAGAAGACTTTCAAGATAGCTAGGCAACTAGCATTTGTAACTGGAGTAGTCAACAATGATGGGCTACATTTTTGTCATGACAAGTTCACTTTAAACATGCATCGCATAGAGAAATTAAAGCAACACAGAGCGCATCCATAGTGTAAAACCTTTATTTGATGAGTACTGACATTGAATAATGAAATGAATATTTAGATCATGCCATTGTTCTGATGGAACCTCAGGTTCTGATGAAGTGGGCGTGCCTCAGGTTCTGATGGAACCTCAGGTTCTGATGAAGGGGGCGTGCCCCTGAAACGCGTAGACCTTTTTAAAAAACATACGGGAGCAGAGGACGCTGATTTGGAGATCCCCTCAGACTTCCCCTGCTGGAGATTTTATATTTTATCGTTTCCTTTTACGCTTATGATCATTGGCTTTCGTGTAAGTACATTTTCACTTGCGTGTTGTACTCATCAAATAAAAGTTTTACACTATGGAGGCGCTATGTGTTGCTTTTGTTTCCCAGATCGATGGTCGTTGTTGACCGGTGGGAGCTGCCTCTATGGTGTACCAATGAACTTTACAGCCGGATTTCTCTGCAAACCGGGTGCGCCGGTATTGCTTTTTTCAGCATAGAGAAATTGTTTTAACTAGAGTGTCTTGACTAGAGGTGTGTAATTACACTATATGGCCAAAGGTATGAGTACACTCCTCCAAACAGTTCATGTGTGCAAAACCGGCGCTGTATAGATGTGGTATTCTGTGGAGACACTCAAGTGGCCTGCACAGAGATCTGCCAACAACCATACTGAACACCTTTGGGATGAATTAGAAGACCCATTGTGATTAGGTCTTTTCATCCAGCATCCAGCATCAGTACCTGACAAATTGTCTTTTGGCTGGAAGGATACACTGAAGGAACCACTTAGATGAGCTAGGAATCAGAGTTGGCTGACAGCCACTGGTGAGCCAGAAGCCACTGGTCAGAAATCAGTATTCTACACAGTTAGAGGGTAATATACCTTAACTGAACATTCAGGTGAAATATAACTTTTAATAAAAGTCATTCTGGTACTGTTTCATTTTAATAGAGTAATGAACAGCATTGTCAAAGATAATTATACATATTATTTGCTTATGTTCTTATTTCTATCCATCTTTTACCAGGGTTCACTACAAAATCTTCTACTGCTTATATCTCCTAGAAAATGGATGTTCAGAATTTAAAAATGTTTCCCATGTAACATCTAGGCGAGTACCTATTTTATTTTTCTTCTCTGTAGTTTACATATACTGTATATACAATAAAAGCTGCACAGGGAAGAAAAGTTTAAGTGGACCTGCATTCAGCACCTCAACTCCGCTGAGAATAAACAAACCATCTTAGAATTGTCTAACGCTCCAGGCAAAAAGCTAAATACACAGATGAAATGCATGTTTCATGCAGAGCATGTTCGGCTGACCGAAGTGCAGCCTATGTACTGGTTTCAGCCGGAGTGAATAACCGAACGTTGTTCGGCTCACTTCACTTCGGCTGGGTTATTTACTCGGCTTTGTGAACAACCCCCTTAGGCCTGGTTCACACCTGGGCGTTTTGTAGCGCGTTCGAACGCTCTGCAAAATGCTCAAACACCGAAATCCCATTTTTTCATATGGGTATGGTTCACACCTAGGCGTATTACAGGCCGTATGAACGCGCTACAAAACGCCCTACGCCCAAAGAAGTACAGGAGCTTCTTTGGGGCGTTTTTGTTGTGCGTTTCCATTGGGATACAGCCAAGTAGCCCTCGGTACTTGGCTGTATCGCGGTAAAAACGCGTGTCACGAAACGCGCGACAAACGCGCATATTCGATACGCTAAGTTATTTTAATTACCAGGCTCTGCTCCCTGCTGGGTCTTCCTGTACCTCCTGTTGCACTCTCCATAATATAAAATAAATTAGCACTAAGGCCTGGTTCACACCTGTACGTTTTGTAGCGCGTTCAACGCTCTACGAACGCTCTACAAAACGCTCAAACATGAAAATCCCATTGTTTTCTATAGGTATGGTTCACACTTTGCCAAAATACTATCATATCATTTTTTGTGTATAGTTCATTTACGACTTGTTAAGACTGTGCTAAAGACATATGTTTCTTCTGACCCGTCTCTGTTTTGTTGACCAACTTATTAAAGTTATTCAGTGTTTTAGGTATGTAATGTGACTTTCTATTATATACTTTAGAATTAAGCCATCCTTGAAGCTAACTAATGAGCAGCAGCAAATTATTAACCATGATATTAAACCTGGACAAGTTGTAAAAATCATGGCTTTTGCAGGTAAGATATTGGTTAAATCTACCAGATGCAAAATAGTCTTTAGCAAAGATTAAGTAATTAGAACTGTGTTTAGAAAGTGTACATTGTTTTTAACATCAGTCCTTATTTATAAAGTGCTTGCATAAAGTTACATTAAATCAAAATGGTTGGATTCATGAGAAAGAAAGGGTTGTGACTAATAGTTATTTTATGGGAACCACATATTCAATTAGATAGGGGAAATCATATTAACTAGAAGTGGCACAAGCTGGTTACACTGTGAATATCCCTATAAATTATAATTTGTTTAAGAAATATGTAGTGTGTGTGTGTATAAAAATAATAGTGTGAGAGAGAGACATTGTGGCTGATTAACTAAAGGAATTGCAACATCGCAATTGTTGCCGTGTTCACTTTGACTACCCAGACGTGCAGATGAAATAAACATGAATTTGCTTTTCACATGATTGGATAATTGAAGTTTTAAATTGATTTTCACTTAATTTATTGTGTAGTCAGCAGGTGGCGCATATATTTTGTAGCTAATTAAATAAATTATTATATATTAAGCGTGCACAGTCGCATTTTATTTTTTTGTGTTTGAATAGCAAAAGGTTAATTTGCTGTAATGGTATTGTATCCCTGGCTATGGTTGTGTGCTGTTGAGTGATGTGTGTACCTCCTCCTCTGACCTGATCACTTCTGTGAGTGCAGTTCTTTCACAGACACTGGACTCCAGTGGCGTTTACAGGTAGTAATCCCATCTGCTTTATGATAAATATTATCTATAAGATGGAATCACATTTCCCCTATTTTACATAGTCTCTGTGAGATGCTATTTTTCAGTTTATCTTGTTGTTTTTTAATTTAGGTACTGGAAAGACCTCCACTCTCATTAAGTATGCAGAGAGAAGACCAGAGCTGCGCTTTCTGTATGTGACATTCAACAAATCCATTGCAAACTATGCTTCCAACATCTTTTCTGAAAATGTTACCTGTAGAACGTTCCACTCACTGGCTTTCCAGGAGACTGGAAAATTGTAAGTTTGATAACATGAATGTATTAATGTTTCCTACTGCTGCTAGTAGTATATAGGTTAGTGTAATCTGCTCACATTTATCTTGATAGGTAGTTAATTATTGTCAAGTCACCTTAATATTTATCTGCCAGATGAAGATAAATTCCACCCAAGTCAAATTAAGGGAAAATTACCCCAAGGCAAATTTTTATGGATTGGCAGATTCAACATCCTTGGGGCTGCGTGTTGCATTGAGGTGCACTGAAAAAAACCCCCACTGCATGCAGTGCAGTACTTTTTCAGCACAGCGGCCCGCAACGGTGTACAAACGCATTGCAATGCGCTGTGCCCATTGAACGTATTAAAATGTGACTGCTAACGCACACCAGCAGCACTGTGTGGTAGTGCAGCCATTGGTGTAAATGCAGCTTAAAATGACCGTGTTGCCTCGTCTCAGTGTTCTCTTTGTGCTCTGGCCCTTTAGGGGTTAACCAAGTAGTGCAGCCAGCAGTAGGGGACAGTCTGACATGTTTTGCCTATTAAATTTGGTGCCTTTTTGCACAGCCCTGGGTTGGCAGAGCACCTGTGCAGCCTCCTTTTGACCAGCTATACTGCACATGTATGTGCCATTTTCCTCTCTGCCAAGCACAACCGGCTGCTCCTCTGCCACCTGCCCCTGTCAAGACACAGCACAGCGATCTTAGGATGTACTGAGCCCCTCTGTCTACAGTGACTGGTCATAGAAATGCACCCTTCCTGATTTGCAGTAGCAGTTTCATTAGTACCTCTAGGTAATATACCTCACCTCACATGGCGGATCATAGGCACACATGGAATGGGTCTGTGGACCCAGCCCGCACACGATCAGCTAATGGTTTAGGAGGGGTCAGTGTTGTCTCCTCGCAGGATCTAATTTCTGATGGCTCTGACTGCCTCCTCCAGATGGAGTCGCTGTCCTCCCCTGAGGATAGCTCCATCTGGTGCACCTCCTCCTGCTGTTTAACTAGAAAGGAAATCTCAGCTACACTGTCTTAGTCCATCTCTGATTTTCTTCTGACTGCCCCTGTGCCTCTTGAGGAAGCGGGGGAGGATGATCGCTCATCTGACTCTTGAGAGTTCAGTATTGAACTAAGCATCTATTTTTATCTGTTTCAGACTTGGCTGGCTCTCACATACTTAGCAGAGAAAAAAGCTAGACATAGGAACAAGGGATTTATAATGTTTTGCCCTTGGATTTACTCAGCGTTTTGGAATACCATAAATTACCATTTTAGAAATGATTGCATTTCTTCTATGATTATAAAGGGTCATATTATGTGTCTGTTTTATTTATATATAGTTCTCAGTGGAGCTCAATATTTCCATAGAATATGAACCCTGAACATCCCTGCATCTAGATATTGTTAACGACTTAAGCTAGCCACCAATGGCTCGAATTTCAGGTGCTGTGGCTGAATGCAGTAGCTGGTAATGGATGTTGGGCGTGGATGGGGTAATCTTTACATGTATGGCTAAGTAAATGGGTGATTTTGCTGTGCTATAATTTCAATTTTTGTCTCTCAGGTATCAGCAAAGGAAGAAGATGAACCCGGGTGGACTTACAGCCTTCACTGTCAATTTTGTTCTTCCTGACGGCCAGGCTGGCTTTGTCCGAGCAAAACTAGTGGTTAAGACATTAGAGCATTTTTTTGCTTCTGCGGATACTGAAATTGAAGTAGACCATGTTCCAATATGGTGCAAAAATAATCGAGGAGAACGAAAGCTGGTCTCTCCAGAGAAACAGCAGGTGACTATTTTATCCTTGAAGGAACTGCTTTGTAGGTGCATTTTCTAAGCAATACTTTAGATTAGAAAATTCCCTCAGACTGAACTCCAGACAGTTAAATAACAACAGTGAATTTAATTGTATATTGTTTTATAAATCACTAAAATAGTATTAAACTCTCACTTTTTTTCAATAATGAATCCAGATTAAACAAATATACATTGCCCAGCAAAGCATTACTTTACATTTTTACCCAAAACACTTACAATCATAATGTTTCTGAACAGCTGCTTCCAAGTCTCTCGGCTCAGCTTCCCTGAACTTCCTGTCCAGTAGAAGATAAGAATGGACAGAGCAGACTCCAGCAAATATTCATCTTCCAGCTTGGAGAAGGGAGGAGAGGGGGCCAGTGGGGATTGAAGTAGCTTGATTTGCTGTGCCTGTGTGTTTGTGGAGACACATAGCTTACTAGCACACACAGGAGTGACTGCATAGCACTCTGCTTGAGAAAGGAGCCCCCCTAAAACAGGATATCGGGACCAGAGCTCAGGGGACCAACTGATTCTGCAGAAAACTAAAACTTTTAATCATCAAGGAGCAGCATCCATTGCAAGTGATTTCATCAGCATTTGAGATAGCTTAAAATACTTTTGACTTTAACCGCTTTTTGAATGTGAGCGGGTGTTTAAAAACGTCCTTTTAGCTCCGCCCACTCGTGCACACCAGTGGGAAACGGTCAAAATTGTAAACAGCCAGAGATGGGTGTTTACATACAGGCGTTCAGGTGGCTTTAGAGCCGCCCGATCGCTTGTATTTTGTGCCGCTCAGTATCCTGTTCCGAGCTCTGCTGTGTCCGGTGCGGGCCTGGGACCAACACTGTGGCTCTGTGAACGGAAATCAGAGGGAGCTCAATACACGAACTCCCTATGATCTCCGGTGTCAGAATGCAGGAAGTGATGTACATAACTTCCACCTTCAGCTGTCATTCCCGGCAACAGAAGCTGAAGAGAAGCTGGTGTAGCAGATGTCTGCTTCATCAGCTTCTTTGGGGGTCCCTAGGTGACAGGGGTCTTAAAGACCCTGGATGTCTCCATAAAAAGGACCTGTCACATCCTATATGGTGCCAATAAAGTTAAGTGGGAAAAAAAAAATTAAGTTCCAAATAAAAAAATAGTCACACCTAAAAAAAAATTCACAACAAAAATGTTAAAGTCCCCCGCGCCCACATACACACGCAAACATGCGCCGAGTGCGCCTACATGCAGAAACAACAATTGTGCCCATTGCACCGCACACTGATTAACGGTAAAAACTTTATAAGCAATTTTGGATATGGTAGCTTTTTGCAATTTCGCAGGTGCGCGTAATTTTAAGGCTTGAGTGTTTGGTGTCTATTTAACCGAAGTGACCCCATGTTTTATATTTTACCAAAAAAATGGGTAATAATAAAGTCGGAAAAACTTTTTCTGTTTTTCTTTTTTCAAAATGTTTGGTAATTTGTCCTTAAAAGAGTAAAAAATAAAAAACCCCAGTGGTGATGAAATGCCACCAAAAGAAAGCTCTAGCTGCCCCCAAATATAGTATAAAATTCATTTCAGTACAGCTTTGCATGACTGAATAAATGTCAGCCAAAATACCTCAGCGCTGAATACGGAATAATGGCCTGGTCAGGAAGAGGGTGTAAATACCCCAGTCTATATGTAAAAATGAATATACCTTTAAATTAATTTTAACATATAACGATAATAACTACCAGAATCTGGCTTGAAATGAGCTTCCTTTCTTCAGACACTCAGATTGGAGTGGGGAGGAGGGTGCTAGTAGCCTCTCAGGGTCTACTTCGTGCACGTGTACTGACAGGAGGAGAAAGTAGTGTGCAGGACTCATGACTGGTCAGTGTGCTGCTGCTTCCATCATTGTTCAGAGAGAAAGTGTCACCTCCCTAGCTGTGCTGGACAGAGGAGTATTAAAGGCAAATTCTATAGCCAAAACATTTTTTTAAATCTTTGGGTAGAGTGGGGAGGGGTTAAATCCTGTCAAGTTTTTATTGCTGTCTGTGTCCCACTAAAAAGATTCAACCTCTCTATTTGTCCTGTTTGGCTGTTGTCACCAAATCAAAAAATGTTAGGAAATCCACATTTTTATAGCTGTCGCCAGAACCAGAGATAACGTTTTAGTGTGCGATTCGTGTGGTGTGACAGGTCTGGTGGGGTGAGGTGTAATGTGCATTATACTGTCTCATTTCTTTTTAAAAATCTTTCTGTTTATTCTTTTTTTCTTTATTTGTAGTGTGCACACTATTCAGGTGTCCGTACAGCAGTGTGGTGCCCTGCAATGCCACACAATGCGCACGCAACATGGGTGCAATGTGCACCGCACATTGCACCCATGTTGTGGTGTAAACCGAACACATAAAAAATAATTGTTTTCATTGTGCCCTAACGGTGACTGCTGCTGTTCAGTTGCTGAAAAACGTCAGT
>NW_017306294.1:1424862-1522699 GCF_000935625.1 Nanorana parkeri | reverse complement strand
GTACAGCTTTCTCCTCCCCAATGGGACACAAACAGCAAAAAAATAAAAGAACAAAGGTTTTAATCCCATTCAAAACTGAAAACAAATTGGGTATTAAGGGTGCCTGGACAGAATTATAAATCCTTGTGTGTATTTCAACTGTTTTGCTGTTTTCCTAGAGTTTGGCATTAATAAATTAGTGCAGTGTCCATTATGCCACTGCTGTTGTTCTTTCATACCTTTTAGATTTGTAGGGTTCTCTGTTTGAATGTACATAAATAGTTATTGTTTTCCCTATAGTTTGCAGTGAGAGAAGCAAATAGGATTTGGGAAAGAATGAAAAGTCTTGAAGAATCCAACCAGCTTGCTTACAAAATGACACATGATGGTGAGACCTTAGTTGTGCATAATTTCAGGGTTAATAATTATGGGTTGCTCTATGATCTGATGTGAGACACAAGACCCATGATTTAAAAAAGATCCTATCAAGTTTAACTCCTTGGTGTATGAGATATGTACTGGATATTTATCCTGGACTATGTTAGAGAGATCTACACTCACTTCCTACGCGCTGTAAAACGCCCAGGTGGGAACCATGCCCATAGGCAATCATTGGTTTTCACATGTTGAGCATTTTACAGGGCGTAGGAACGCGCTGTAAAACGCCCAGGTGTGAACCAGGCCTGAGATCTCATGAGATTACAGATAAGATTTCCCAGCAATGCTCTGCTGCTGTAACCTTCCCAGGATACAACACTTTGGCACTTACATCATTTGTGCCAGAACTGGACCAGGAAGTAGATGAACTCTATTTGTAAGTAAATGAAAAACAAGTTTGTTTAACTAATGAATGTAAGATTATTTTAAATCAGCATGCAAATTGCTAATGTTTTTGTTTTTTTTAGTAAAAGGGTCGGCTTTAACTGTGGAGACTTTGGCATTGCCTCTCACTTGCCCTGTCTCTGAAGACTCAGTGAGTATACCTGTGAGGCTGAGCACCAGGAATTCCCTTTTTATTGGTCGTGTTTTTCCCCTGTCTCCTGATGACTTTGCTGTGTAAGGGGTCAACATTGTGGGACAGGGTGATGATGTCCTACACTGGGTGGAGTGTCATGGACTCAGCATGTTTTTTTCCCACTATACAGCATTGAGGGAGCATCTCCCCGCTGCTGCTCCTTTTGCAAAGAGCCATGTGCATTTATCATCCATTCTATCTATGGCCTGTCTACATTGATTTTGATCATCTCCGCTCATCCTACCCTTGGTTCAGTGACTCCCATCTGCTACCAGCTGTCTGGGTTTCATGAGTACTTGAGGTCTTGCTTCTTACCCTCAGCCTGTATGTTGTGTAACCACCCTGTGGACACAACATGTCTGATTCTACACAGAGGAATGGGTGGGGAACAGTCTAACTGTACTAGGTGCCCCCAGCTCACTTTCTCCTAACAAGTTGGGGACTGCATGCAGTGTACCCTCTGTTGCCGACATATGTAGCCTGGAGTCATAATGTCTTCTGTTAGAGGCTATCCCATTCTCGGACCTCATGGCTCTGTCGGGCGTGACTGGGTCCTCTCCCCTCTCAGCTGAGGTTTTTTTACTGTCATACAAGACCTAAATTACCTAGTTATTTACTGTCTTTGATAGCTTAGGCCACAACCTCTCCAGCCAATTCTGTATCTTATGCACAGACTTAGCAGATGCTTAGGCGTTGGCCTCAGAGAATCTGCCTGATTCTGAGTTGTTGAAATCTTTGTTGAATGAGCTTACCCCTGAGGAGTCACCGTTTTCTGCTATTACTTCCAAGTTAAAGGAGATAATTGTGGCTCTTTTTTATAATGTGCACACCTCCCTGAAGCTAGAGGATCATCCTGTTGCTTCTAACAGTGTTATTTCCAGCCTGGGTTATATAGGGCCCCTAAGGTACCAAACTCTTCCCCTTTGCACCCGCTGTTTCAGCTGTTTCTGTACAAAGTTTGAAAGAGCCCTGATAACTCGACTACCATACCAGAGGAAGATGCACCTGCTTTTATGGACTAAATAGTTGGAAACCCTTTCCGGAAGATTTTTCTCTCTGGTGGGTCTCACCCTGCACTGTATTTTGGCTGTGACTTGTCAAACCATGTTTGACTGGGCAAACTCCCTTTTAAAAGGGATCTCACTACTGCTGCCGTTGACCTTCTGCTCATTGAGTGTGCAGAGCAGAAGGCTGTGGCACTAGATTTTATCTGTGACAGCTCACGGGAAGCGACGTATATGTATGTCCTGCCGCACTCCATACTGGACGTCCCAATGGAAGATGGGTGCTGAAATGACCGCAGATGGTGCCATTTGAATCAGAACGTGAGCATAATGTCACCAGAACACCATAGTAAAGTGTCCAAAACAAATTCTGAATTTATTGATGCATATTGTCACTTGCAAAGCACAACGTTTCGGGGCCACACAGGGTCCCCTTCATCAAGCATTTTGAGCCTGACGAAGGGCACCCTGTGCGGCCCCAAAACGTTGCACTTTGCAAGTGACAATGTGCCTCAATAAATTTAGATGTTTTTTGGGACACTTTACTACGGTGTGCTGGTGACATTACGTTCATGAGCTTACTGGAAGCCTCCCACCTTATTTTCACATGGCTCAAGTGTTGGACTGCTGAACTGTCTTGCAAGAAGTGTTTTCATCTGCATGGGCTTCAAGGGATAGTACCTCTTTGAAAGTTACTGCTGGTAAGAGCACTCATCTTCCCCATCAGAAGAAGCCTAAGGAACAGACTGTGAATTTGTCTCCCTCCGTGAGCAATAACACAATTCGCTTTCTATTTTCCATTCCCTTGACCTAAGCTTTAAAGCCCTCTAAGCTTGGCTACCTTTCCACCCACATAGTCTTGCATTCCAAGTCTGAAATCCTCAGACAAGCCTTCCTCCACATGAAGGAGTGCCCCTAATTTCCAAAATGTACATGATATTTCCTTGCAACTATGGACAATTTGTTATTTATTAGATCTATATTCTGCTGTACTTCACTATTTTTTCTCTTCTGTACTGAACAATGCATCCTTTGTGACAAAAACGTCTATGTTCTTTTGGGGTTTTTTTCCTCAAAAACCTTTGAAAATAAAACTCGATTTAAAGACTTTTAGCCAGAGCTCCATAAACCCTGCCAGATCTTCTGGATCTACTGTCCCTAGGACTGGTTTGCTATCCTGCGTATTAATCATTGGCTTTAACAGCATAGCCATTGAAGCCGGGTTGAGTCGGTAATTCCTACAATGCTCAAGGCTAGGAACTTCAATTCCTGCGAAGTCTATCATCAGACGTGGAAGGCGTGTTTTACTTTGTCTAAGTCCAGGGGCTTCCACCCCAGGAGTTTCACCATGGGATTAATTCTCTCCCCCTGCTGTTAGATCTTGACATTTGGCTGTTGGTGCCATCAAATTTCAATCTCTGTACTCTCCATTCTGTTTTGTAAAACGTTGGCTTTATACTCCTGATTAAGACTTTTCTTCAGAGGTCTCCCATGTGGTTCCCCCAGTCATTTTACCTGTGATGCTATGGGATTGGAATATGGGTTTCTTGGAGCTTCAAAAGCTTCCATTTGAACCTATTAGATATATTCCTTTCTCTACTTTTACCCACCAGGTTATGTTCCTTGTAGCTATCATTTCTGCGAGGTGAGTGTCTGAACTTGGCAGCCTTATCTTGCAAAGAACCCTTTTAGATCCTGCATAGGGACTAGGTGGTGGTGTGGCCTAGAACTTCCTTCTTGCCTTAGGTGGTCTCAGCCTTTTACCTGAACCAGGGGATTTGTCTGTCCCTATGTCTAGCTCTAGTACATCAAAATAAAATTTTACTCAGTTGGCTGTTTTAGCCACTGCATCTTCAGATTCCTTTTTTATCATTGCGGATGGGCCCAGGAAGGGTGCCTCTTTACTTTGTTTCTCCAGGTTTAGGTGACTCCGGCATAATTTCATTGAGGCTTATGGTCACAGGGATTGTGTTCCCCTTTTTCCTGTTAAGGCTCACTCCACCAGGTCTCTGAGCACCTTTTGGGCTTTTCCGCATCAGGCCTCTGTTTCCTAGATTTACAAGGATGCCATCCAGTCTTTTGTTTACATGTTCTGTAGGTTCGACCAGGTGGACATTTCAGCCTCATCTGATGCTAGTTTTGGGCATAAGGCACTTCAGACAGCTCGTCGACCAGTTCTTGTTTTTTCATGTGCCTGTAAGCGATTATGTTTTATGATCATGTTCTTAGCTCTTCATACGGCTTTACTAAAAACTTGAGGCATGCTGATAGTAAGGGAGTTATTCCCTGGGGTGACCTTTTTTATTCGCCAGCCTCCAGTTCTTTCTTAGGAGGCAGTAGAACACAAAGGTTTAAGACTTTCTGTGTCCCTCAATAGGCTCCAAGCAAAGGATTTTATGTTAAGTACGATGTAAAATCTCATTGTGAACAGGATGTGAGTAAATCTCTCTAACAGAGTACCAGATAGCAGTTAAAACCTTACAGGGATTCTAATCCTTCACCACTCTATCCAAAACATTTTGGCTGGACATGCACTTGAATGCAAATTGCCGAAAACAGAGGCTGAGCTGTTTTGTCAGTATTTGCATTGCACCTGGAACTCTTGAATTTGCTTTGTAAGATTATCCTGGCACACATAATGATGAATTATATTGGGATGCGCACACTAAGGAGCATAACGAAACTCAATAATGTGTCATTTGTTTATATATAGATATATATATTTTATATTGCAATATAGTTACAATCTGACTTTTTTCGCACACAGGCTATTTGAAGCTCTGGCAGCTTCGTGGGCCTAATCTCTCTTCTTATGATGTTATATTTGTTGATGAAGCACAGGACTGCACACCATGTAAGTTAAGCTCAATGTTCAGATTGGTTTTCCTTTCTTTTCCATTCAAACCTTATTGGGTTTCCAGATAATAAACAGATACATTACAGCGTCCCATATAAAAGGCAACAAAAGTACCAGAAACAAAAATACAATAAAATAGGAACATACAATACAGATTACCTCAGGTCTTTATACCAGGCATTATTGTGTGCCAAATATTTCCAGTGAACAACATAGACTGATAAGAAGATAAATAAGAGGGCATTGCTACTTGACCATTCTACCTTTGGAGTGAAGTAGCCAAGCATTCCAGCATGAGTGGAATATTTTGAGACCGTAGCTTTTGTAAGCTGTAAGCTTTCATTTCGGGCATGGACATTTACTATGCTAGTAATGTTAAAAAATGCTTTGAGGTTGAGTTGACGTCTGTCTCTGTTCTGTTTTCACGTGCGCAAGTGTAAGTCCCACAAGTCTAAGCTCCTTTACAAAAGTGAAGACCGATAAGTATCTCTATTAATGTGTATCTAAACCCCAAACCAAAAATTTAATATATGAACAATAATGATCTGCGCCACTAAATCAAATCAAATATGAGCTGCTAGGTACTATAATCATAAAACATGAGCAAATAAATAAACAATAATGTGCCGAGCTAGAATCAGGTGAAATTCCATATAAATTATTAAATCAAGCAAAGAACTATAACTATATCGGTGTATAAATCCTCAGTCACATGCTAAGCTCTGGGTATCCAAATGTCATAAAACAAGTGCTAGACAAAGCAGTAAAGTCCATGTAACATCAAATACAGTGTAGGAAAAAAATTCAAAAAAGTGACATATATGTCACTACCCCCCCCCCATGCTAGTGTAAGGACTTACCTTAAATGATGCCTCTTGATCCCATCATTTTCTTCCTTCCAGGAGTTTTCAGGGGTTCCCCCAGCGCTGATGCAGGCCTCTGGTCCAGCACTGACTCCTCTTTTTCTGGTACTCCCTGTCCCACGAGTCTGTGTGGGAGCACGCTGCTGCATTCACTTACCTTGTGTCTCTCCTCATCTCCCAGCCGAAGATCTGTACTGCGCATGCGCCCGCCCCATGATCATTTGCGGCCGCCCGAGAATCTTCAGATCTTTGGACGTGGAATTTTTTTTCATGTTTTTGCATAGATCTACTGTTTGCTAGGAATAGATATATGCAAAAGCATATGAGGCTTTAATTATCCTTTAGGCAACACAACTGAAAAAGAAGCGTAACCATGTTTATCCTACATCCAGCCCTGGCGGGGTAAAACAAGCTCGTGGCTGTTTTTGTTCAGCAGGCTGAGGGCTTTTCAGTAAAGTTAATCTGGAAGGCTATAATGCCGCCTGATCCCTTTTACATAATTGACGGGGTGCCGCCAACCCCCCCCCCCCCCCCGCCGTATGCCCGCGGTTACCTTTGCGTGGGTGCCCCCCCCCCCCCCCCCCCCCCCCTTAATGGTTCCTGGTCTCTCCGGCTCAGAACGAACACAGTCAGGATAGTAAGTGGGAGGAGATCGAGGACCATCTGCACATTTAAATGTCTATTTAAAAAAAAACATTTTAACTTCCTGACCTGTAAATTCAACAGTAAGTGAGAGGTAATATCTTCAAAGAAAGGGAAAACTTCTTGTAGACAGTTGTGCCCTCATTGGAAGATTTCCAGCTCTATTCCTAAATCGGTGACAATTTAAAATGATGGATTTTCCCATTTCTTTTAGTCTTGATGGCAGTGATCACCAGGACAAATAGTGAGGGGGAATCTCCCTAGTGGGGACACAGTCAGTAATAAAAACCTGACAGGGGTTCAAACCATTCACCACCCTATCCATTACAAAAAATAATTTGGCTTTGGATACATCTTAACTCAGGGCTGTAGCTACCATGGGGCGTGTGAGGCACTCGCCTCAGGCGCAGCTGAGAGGGGGTGTAGCCAGGGCCAGCCTGGCTGCGCCCCCTTGTCCCTGTTGCCATGGCGAGCACAGGGCGCCATTGGCAACAGGGGCGCCAGACGTCCAACTCAGCTTCTCCTCGCAATCCCCGCTGCATGGCCAGAGGACTCTGTGTCCTCAATATCTTTTTCTATTTCAAAAGGGAAATGTCAGAGTTCAGTTTAGACCCCTGACATTTCCTTGAAGCCCCCAGAACCCGCCCCCCCACCACACACACACACACAGACACACACTATTAGACATGTGCAAAGACTAAATGAACGGAAACTAAAAATGTTTTCATTAGTTTCGTCAAATAAAACAAATTTTTATGCTATTTGGTGCCGCCATCCTGGAGGTGGGGCGCATGACATCACATGATGCCGTGCGTGGCATAGGGTGACATAACGCATCTGTTGGGGGGCACGATTTTCTGTTCTTGCCTCGGGCACAAAAGGAGCTAGCTACGGCTCTGTCTTTACTTAACATAGCTTATCAATTTGATATTAACTTTTTTTTATTTATTTTATGTTACAGCTGTTTAGATTAGGACCACCACATTTCTGGAAAATGGCATGCTGCTTAACATGTCGATGAAAATTAAGATTTTTTAAATTTAACTGTCACTATTCATTTACTTGCAGCTATTATGGAGGTTGTCCTTTCTCAAACATGTGGCAAAATATTTGTTGGGGATCCGCACCAGCAAATCTACACCTTCCGTGGAGCAGTGAATGCCCTTTGTGAAGTGCCACACACTCATATCTTCTATCTTACTCAGGTTAGTTTATACCTGCCATGATATTCGACATCTGCTAAAAATTAAACCACATTTGTCCTTGTCTGTAAGTCCCCAGAACCATCTTTACCCACGTCGTTGAAGGGGGTTTAACACCGCGGATGTCAACTGGTTAAAGACACCTGTATCTTGTTGCATCCCCTCACCTCCATGGGTTATGAGCAACCAGAAATGATAAAATAGGGTAACCAGTGTAAGAGATAAAGTAGGCTGGCTGCTTTGGAAATCCGAATTCCCAGGGTTTTAGTGACCTTAATGAAATTAAAGTTCCTGGAGCTGATTTATACTGGTAGCCCCTTATATTTCAGTCTGTTGGGATAAACAGAAGAGTGGAAAGAGAATGCTGCCATGTTTGTACAGAATCCAGGTGAATAACGGAAAGCAGTAATCATAGTTGGACCTCATGGAGAAGTTTGGCCAGTGAGGGTTGTTTACAGCTCATGCTTTTTGGATTTTAGGGTATATGTGGATTGGTGACCCGCTGACTACTGTTTTTAATGCTTTTTCCAGGGAGTGATTTAATTTGCCAGGAAGCTGAATAGGTTTAGCTTCAATGCCCCCAGAGCTGCAATATAGCCCGAGAGCTTTAATATAAGGCTCCTCACACTGGTACTTTATGGTTTCCTTGTCTATTAGGAGAGATATCACAAATTTAAAGTGTATCGTATCAAGCCAAAAACTTTTTTTCTACTTTTGGATAGAGCGGGGGAAGGATCAGAACTGCTATCCGGGACTGTGGCAAAAGTTCTAGTGTTCCTTTAGCAGTGAAAAGCATTTTTATTTCTGTCTTTGTTGCTTTTGGAGAGTTGCTTTCACTTCCTGTCTGGTAAAATGTTTCCAGCAAGACGGGCAGTGAGGGAAATTCTTTTTTATATCAGCAATATCAGCAAAAACCTATCATGGACCAAGGGGGGACATAATAGCAACAAATTATTTATACAATGAAACCTGAAGAAATAATTTCCTGTTATCATTTGGTAGAGTTGTTGCAATCAGTGGATGACAGATTAGACAGCCTGACTATCCTGTTCAGCAGAATATGTAAATTCATTTTGTTCTTATATTCTAGAGCTTTCGATTTGGTGCTGAAATAGCTTATATTGGAGCCACTATACTTGATGTTTGTAAGAACGTACGGAATAAGACCTTAGTTGGGGGTAACCAGAAAGGTAAGATTTAGACTGGTCAACTGCCATCTGTCTATACTCTGTAGCATACGCCCCCATTGTTATTTCTCAACCAGTTCAGAAGATGTGTTCAGCAATGAGCCATTCCAGCATCTGTAGAGAAAAAATGCCACCTAGGGTAGACCTAAATATCCTGATCCTTGCCCAAGAGTTTATCAGATTAGAACAAAACGGATTTTCATGAACGAAAACCACATTCACTGTTAGAATTTCAATCATTTGGGAAAAATTTTACATCATGCTCCCTAGAGTTTCGCATCACTGCGGTCCAAAACAATTGCCGATTTGACCCCATTAAATATTAGAAAATCAAATGAACATTCCCAAAACAAATCTGGTGTTTTAGCTTTAGACTAGTAATAGATATTGAAATTATATACGCCGTGCTCTTCAAAACTCTAAAATTAAACCTTGTAAAATTATCTGTATATAAATACAGTAGGGATCATGCAATGTGCTGCCGCAATATAGTGTCCATAATTTCAAACAAAACTTGAACGCTCCATCCACTCCTTTTTAAGGGCTTGTTCACACCAAATGCAGACCAGATCTGCATGAGTTTCTGCATACGCGGTGCAGTGAGTTGTGCCGAAATTTCTGATGCGTTCCGGGCCGTTTTTGGTTTAAAATGGGCTTTCAGGGCGTTTGCATGCGTTCCAGAGCAGGTAAAATAGGGCTTGCTGCAGTTTTTTTACATGCTCTGGAACTGAACGCTGCGGTGTGAACTAGAGCCCAAAATACCATTGGCATACATTGGACGCAGTTTTGATCCGGTCTGTAACTGCTCTGCTCTGCTTCTGGAACGCGCTTGGTGTGAACAAGGCCTTAGACTCCGAGTACTTTTCTCTCCACCAGATCCCAAATGGTTAACAGATTCTCTAGACCCCAAAATGGTCTATTAACGCTCCATCCACTCCTATCCTCTTCTTCAAAAAATCCAACGGACGAAATGTGACAGGGACGAGCCTACACGCTAACACTATTTGCAGTAAGTTGGGAAAGCTTTTCGGATGTATTGGTGGACTGCACAATATCTTTCATTAAGTTCCGAGGGATTTGTCTGATGACATTGGTCGAATCTTGTTTACAGCGCTGTATATTGTCGTTTTTAATGTAAGTTTTTAGATCACATTTGAATAAAATGTCATCAAAGATTTTATGCTATGTGCGATTTTGATCTTTTGGATTTGAGAAATTAAAATAATCTGAGGGGGATCTTTTTGCGAGTTAACCATATGAGATCTTGTGGAAAGAAAAGAAAAAAGAACTGCAGCACTAAATACTGAAAAATGGGCTGGACAGGAAGGGGGTTTAACACCCTGGTCTTCAAGTTGTTAAAGCCAAACATTCAGTTCAGATAGAGAAAATCAACTCAACGGGACATAGACAGTAATAAAATCCTGACACAGGTGGTAACCCTTACCCACTTTTCTAGATTGCTCGTAAAGCCCATCTCTACCAACTGGGGTGATTGCAGTCTTTCCTCATGGACAGAGCGACACTCATGTAGTGATGCGTAAGCGATTTGCTGTCCAGGAGTACCGGGAGCCCACGCTGAGCATGATGCAGCCCCCAGCATAGTGACACGTCCCCAGGGGTCATTTTGGTGCCTAGAGAATCTGTTAACCATTTGGGATCTGATGGCGAGAAAAGTACTCGGAATCTATAAGGAGTGGATGGAGCATTAATAGGCCATTTTGGGGTCTAGAGAATCTGTTAACCATTTGGGATCTGGTGGCGAGAAAAGTACTCGGAATCTAAAAGGAGTGGATAGAGCGTTAAAAAATGGTCTCGAGAATCTGGTGAGTGTGCTACAGATTTTTATATATTTTTTCTTGATTTACATTGAATGAATTTATGAGTTACCTTAGCACAAGGGTTCATTTTAGAGGGTTGGAAATAGCGCAGTATATATATTTTCTATACTAAGTGGCTGGAGGAGTAATTCAGCTCCTCTTTCTTTCACTGCTGCTGTCACGTCAGGTGGGATATAAAGGGGTGATTGTCCTAAAGCGCAAATAATTATCTGTTTTATATAGTAATAGATATTAATCTTTCTTAGCTCTGACTTTAGTAAACTGAAATTTCTGTGCTGCTGTGCGTTACTACACGCTGCACATCACCATTACACTTTGCCTTATGAAAATAAGCTACCTTGTGTTATAAGTCCACTTGTCATAATATTATGTTTAACAGGTACTACACGGGAGCCCTCCCAATCCAAAGTTGCCATTTTATGCAGAAGCAATGCTTGTGTGTTTGATCAAGCGGTTAGTGTTACTGAAGGAGAATCTCCTTCAAGGATACATATCATTGGGGTATGTTTTCTTCTGTGTGTATATTGTTATCCTTCAATGACGTTCATAACTCTTCTTCTTTCTTCTTTTTTATTCTATTTTTTATTTACATCTTCCTTTTGTATTATGCTATCATTCAGCTTGGCATGTCTTCTTCTATTTGTATTAAAAATCAAAAAGGAAAGATGCAGCTTTCGTTTCTGACGTCATGTGTTGACTATTCGTAATTTTCTATTAATATAACATTTATCGTACCATGTATCATAGACTTTGTGCTTCTCTGTATAGCCACCAGAGAGCTGTAAAGGCAAGAGTGAGAGAATCTATTACAAGATAAGCCATGTAAGATTGTATTGCTCTCCAGTCTGGGATCATGACCCTCTACGACAGCAGACATAGTTACATAGTTACATAGTATTTGAGGTTGAATAAAGACATTAGTCCATCAAGTCCAACCTATAGGATCTTGTTTTTAGGAGTACCTGTACCCCTGTATGTTACCTGTAACCCTGTATATTACTGTCCCTTTAAAAAATCATCCAAAAGTTTCTTGAACAATTCCATGTTTTTTGCTGAAATCACTGCCTGTGGCAGTGATTTCCAGACCTTAACCGCTATAACTGTAAAGAACCCCCTTCGCCCCTTGTGCTGGAATTTTAGGTGGTGGCCTCTAGTTTTTGTAACGGAGTTAATTTTAAATAGTTTATCGCCAATGTTGCTGCCACCATTGAACATTTTGTACATGGAGATCATATCCCCCCTTATTCTCCTCACCTCTAATGTGAACATGTTTAAATTTAGTAGCCTTGTCTCGTAGCTCTGGTCCTCCATACCCCTAATTAGTTTGGTTGCCCTCCGCTGGACTTTTTCCAACTCAAGGACATCTTTTCTTAGTACTGGTGACCAGAACTGGACCGCGTACTCCAGATGAGGTTGAACCAATGATCTATAAAGTGGCAACATTATAGACTTGTCCCTGCAATAGATCCCCTTTTTAATACAGGACAAGACCCTGCTAGCTTTGTTTACAGCAGCCTGGCACTGCAAGCTACCTTTCAGTTTGTGGTCTACAATGACCCCCAAATCCTTCTCCATTTCTGACTTCCCCAGCGGCATACCCATAATTGTATAACCCATTTGTTTATTTTTAATTCCAAAGTGCATTACTTTGCATTTATCGACATTAAACCTCATCTGCCACATTAATGCCCACTCCCCTATTTTATCCAGGTCCTCCTGTAATGTTATAATATCTAAGTCCGTGTCTATTACCCTCCCAATTTTGGTGTCATCCGCAAACACGGAAATATCGCTGTTAACACCCTCCCCGATGTCATTAATAAATAAGTTGAACAATATGGGACCCAGCACAGAACCCTGAGGCACACCGCTCATTACACTAGCCCAGTCTGAAAAGGTGCCATTTACAGATACCCTCTGGACACGTTCCCGTAGCCAGTTCTCTATCCACGTACACACCACCTCATCTATGCCCATAGCCCTCAGCTTGTGTAGCAAGCGCTTGCAATGCCTTTGCGAGACATTTAACATCCTTGACTTGGCTGCAATGCTCGACTGTACATATTTGTCCTTTTGAATTAACCCTAACAATTACCCATTATCCTGACCGAGAAAGGTTTTACATGGTGCATTTTGCATTTCTAAGTGTAGGCAAACCAAGGTATTCAAAATGTGTACGTTTGTGCGCACAGCAATGTTTAAAGATACTTGATCACATTTGTGCATGTGCCTCTAATAAAAAAAAAAATCATAGATTAGATTATATTTAGTTATCTGCACAGCAGGATAAACTGATATAACGTTGTCATATAATGTCAAGATTCACCTAGGAAAAAAATATATTTTTAACTTTTTTCTTTTTTTTATTCCAGGGGCCAGAAAACTTTGGACTGAGCAAAATCTATGACATATGGATGCTGCTTCAGCCAGATTCAGAGAGAACGAGACGTAGGTTTTGTTTGTTTTTTTGTAGTATTTTGAATACAATTTTTTTTGTAAGAGCAGAAGTGTTAGAAACCGTCAATATGTTATTACTGTCAGTGCCCTTCAATGGGGAGATTTCCCTTTCCCCTAACTTCTGACTAGGTAATTACATAAAGGGTGTCGGAACAGGCAGGAAGAGAGAATCTTTATTATGGGGAAACAAACAGCATTAAAATCCCCTGGGGACGTGTAACTATGCTGGGGGCTGCATCATGCTCAGCGTGGGCTCCCGGTACTCCTGGACAGCAAATCGCTTACGCATCACTACATGAGTGTCGCTCTGTCCATGAGGAAAGACTGCAATCACCCCAGTTGGTAGAGATGGGCTTTACGAGCAATCTAGAAAAGTGGGTAAGGGCTACCACCTGTGTCAGGATTTTATTACTGTCTATGTCCCCCTTGAGTTGATTTTCTCTATCTGAACTGAATGTTTTGATTTAACAACTTGAAGACCAGGGTGTTAAACCCCCTTCCTGTCCAGCCCATTTTTCAGTATTTAGTGCTGCAGTACTTTGACATTTATTCAGTCATGTACTGAAATTATTTTTATACCATTTTTGGGGGACACATAGAGCTTTCTTTTGGTGATATTTAATCACAACTGGGGTTTTTTTTTTTTTTACTATATGACAAAAAAAGTAGGGAAAATTCTGTTTCCCTATGTTATGAAACTTTTATCATCACCCCAATTTTTTGGTAAAATATAAAAGACGGGGTCACGTCTGGTGACTAGACACCAAACATGTCAAGTCTTAAGATTGCATGCGTCCGCAAAATTGCAAAACACTAGGGCTGCAACAACTAATCGATTTTGAAAATAACCGTTAGCTGCAGCTCTACAAAACACTACCACACCCAAAATTGGCCATAGGCGACGCCTTAAAAGCATTTATCACTCATCAGTTTAGTGTTCTCGGTGATTAATTGCCCTAAAATTATTGCTCACAATCCTATATTTGCAGTGATATGTAACATGTGCGGCACAATGAATGCAATTGTCGTCTTCGCACGTAGGCACACCCGATGCATGTTTGCTTGTGTATGTGGGGGTGGGGGACTTTTACACTTAATGCTATTGCTATCACATAGGGGGATACGAAGCCCCCTATGTGATAGAAAATGTACGTGACAGGTTATATTTATGGAGACATCAGGGGTCTCCAAGACCCCTAATGTCACCTAGGGACCCCTAGAGAAGCAGCTGAAGCAGAGATCTGCTTCACCAGCTTCTCCCCGGGTTCTGTAGCCAGAAATGACAGCTGAATGTGGAAGTGATGTAATACACATCACTTCCTGCATTCTGACACCGGAGAGGAGTTCAGAGGGAGATCATGTACTGATCTCCGGTGACAGAGCCGGCTTTCCAGTCCCGGCTTTCCAGTCCCGGCCCGCACCGGAGACAGTGGATCTCGGGACCAGCGGCAGGGGGGAGGCGCACACCCACACAAAATACAAGCGATCAGGCGTCTCTGCAGACTCCGGAACACTTGTATTTAAACAGCCATCGCCGGCTGTTCACATTGAACGTAGTTTTCCTACTTGTGCGTGTCGGGAAGGGCGTTTTAAAACGTCCAACCGCATCTGCAAGGCTCCTGTCCGGTCGTTTAGGTACGGCCGCTGGACGGGAGTTGGTAAAAGTGTATTTCAACTCTTGCAATTTAAAATAAATCTAACCATTTCAAATACCATTATTATGCAGATTGCATTGATAAAAAAGAAAAACGTAGTAGATACCTTTTTTTTTTCTTCTTTTTTTTTAAGCTTGCAATCAGTCATGTGACCTGCTCTCTGCTATGCATTCCAGGCTCCGGGAGGTGGGCAAGGCAGCTTTTTATTGACATCACATATGCCAGCTGCTATCATTCAAGCAGGGCTGGGCAGGGGGTGTGCCAACACACCTCCTGTACAGCCCCGCTTGAATTGTTCTGCTTGATGAAGGGGGTCCTGCGAGACCCCGAAACGTTGCACTGAGTGTGTTATGCTATGCTGCATGTACGTCAATAAATAGACGTATCTGATTTGCAATTGGAGTGCCGGTGTCCAAATTCTTACTCGTACATCTGCTTGCTGACACCCATGCCCAGCCCAGTGACAGTGGCTGGGATATGTGATGTCGAAATCACAAGGAGGAACAGCTTGTGTCTGTTACTGCCTTCTAACCCCCCTACCCAGCACTGTGATAGCAGCTGGAATGTGTGATGTTGGCAACATCACATATTCCAGCTGCTGTCACAGGGCTAGGTGGTGGCATGTAAGCAGCAGTCTGACCACAGGAGAACAGACATGCTGTGCATAGCCACGGTGTCCTGTAGCTCCCAAGTAGGACATGCAAACTGACAACAGTAGGATAATGTGGTACCATGCTTGGGGTGGTTAGATTGTAGCAGGACAAAAGGGGGAGTGGCAGGATCACAAGAAATTGCAGGCAAACAAAGCAATCATAGGAGAACAGGCTACATTTACAAATAACAATACATAACACAGACACAAAATATGATATATTATATTTTAAGGTAAGATACACTTTAAATACCAACACTATGTTTATAGAGAAACTGCAGTTAATAAAGCTTTAATGACTACTGGGTAGAGCCGTTTTTGATGCTGTTATTTGTGTCATGTTTTATAGAGGGACTGTTCATTAAAGACAAGTTTATTGCCACGTGGATAAGGAGAGGAGGATTTATGGCTTTAAAGGAGTATGCAGTGAGCTCTGAAGACCGAGAGCTGGAAGGCAAAATTGCTATTGTTGAGAAATACAATCGGCGAATACCTGAGTTGGTGAAGAGAATACAAACATACAATACTCGTGATATGGATTCTGCAGGTATGAACAGACGGTACACTTGTGTGACTGTACTGTTACTTGTCCAATAACCACATTAATTTGAAAGCAGGGAAATATTTTTAACCTCTGCAGTGGGGCTATACCCCTGCATTGCAAGGGTTAAGTGATCATTTGTGTCTAGGTTTAAAAAAAAAAAAGTTAAACTCACTTGATCTTTGGAGCCAGCTGGCTCTTAGTCCAGTCCCTGAATTTTTTACCCGGAGTTATTCTTGAAGCGTAATCAAATTTTTGGAAGATGAAAAACTAAAGGCCATGCCTGCTCCCCGCTGATTAAAACTTTAGACTGAGCATTGTGATAAGAGATGAGTCCATGTGATTTGTGTGCAAATTGCATCTTGAGTGTAAGAAGCTCTGTGTATTACAGACTTTTTACAACAGACTGCTAAGCAGGTTCTGGGGGATGTGTGAAAAGCAGGATAAATCTTTAGTTGCTGGCTAAAAATACAAACTATTACAAGACAAAATTGTAGTGTATATGTATTTTAAAATAACTATTATTCAGGATTTATAGAGCACCAACATTTTGCATGGCACTTTACAAAATAAAGGGAGACAGTACAGTTACAATACCATTCCATATAAGAGGATTAGAAGGGCCCCTCTAAAAGGAGGGGCAAGTGATACAAGATGTAACAGCTGTGAGGGCTGAGCGGATGGAGAAAGTAAATGCATATTTTAGGTGGAGGTGGCATAAACTTCTCTGAAGAGATGATTTTTCTGGGAGTAGAAGATATGAGATAGTAGGAATAGGATATAGTCAAGGAGATTGGGGTAGGGATTTCCAGAAGCTGGGAGGGGAGGAGGCGATGAGGGAGCTAGAGAGTTGGAGAGGAGCAGATAGTTTGGATGATATTTTGAGATGAGGTTGGTGATGTTAGCTGTGGCACAGTTGTGAATGGCTGGCTTTTTATGTTGTTTTTGGTATTTTAAATGTAATTTATTGAGCGAGCAGAAGCCAGTGGAATGATTTGGCAGTGAAGGGTGGTGGACATTGAATGGTTGGAAAAAGTCTGGCAGCAACATTCATAATAGACTGAAGGTGGGTAGCTGGTGTAGAGGTAGGCCAACAAGGAGGCAGTTGCAGTAGTTAAGATGAGAGATAACAAATGAGTGTCATTGCTTAAGAAGATAAATGTTTGAGAGAGGTTATGGAGACAAAGGCTGATTTTGGTCAAAATGTTCTGCAAGTGGCTGTTTGAAGTCCTTGGTTTTCTCTTGTTAGGCTGGGTTGCCTGTGTTTGTGTTGGTTTTTTTGCCCACACTTTGGATTGCTTTTGGACATCTCTAATGTTCTTTATCATCAAGCTGTTTCCCTCAGTTGGTGATGGAGAAAATAGGATGTTTGTACTCGCAGTAAATTCATTTTCTCTGGGTCCATTGTGAGACACAACTCCCTCTCCTAATATCCTATTGTGCTCTATTTGGATTGCTCGCTACAAGTGAGCATGTGGAAAGAATTGTTGCCTTTAAGGGGCAGGCCTTCAATTTTATTCGCCTATCATCCATTTCTCCTGTAGGAGCAGTGTAACCCTAGGTTTCTTAATTAACATCAAGCTGTGCCCCTCAATTGACCCGGAGAGAAGGATTTTTTACATGAAAATGCACTTACCACCCTAAAACATTATATATTTTCTAAAAGCAGAGACTTGGTAGAATAAAATGGTTGTAATTGCAAATTTATTTTTATGTAACACAATGTTAACTGTTTATCAATTGTTATTTTCACACAAAATGCACTCAAATGTAGTGCACACAAACACAATGTAATCCCGCTTCTTGGTAACTTAAAAGATGAGGTTGTGTCGAGTAAATAGATACCAAATATGTCAAACACCAAAATTCAGAATGTTTCTAGCGGTGTCGAAGTGATTGGGTGACTCTACTGCCACCTGAATCACTTCTTATAGAGAGAAGCTAGCTAGCAATAAAATGGTAAGCAAACGCATTGCTGCTATAGCAGCTTTACATTCTAGTGCTGCAGCCTCCATAGTAGTTGCGACAGCAAAAGGGTTAGAAAACAACCGGAAGGCAGACAAGAATTCATATTTTACATTGATGGTATTGATAAAGCACTGGCACATTCCGCAGGTCCTTGTACCTGAGCCATGCTAAAACATGGTTCAGGTACATTGATGACATTTTGGTAGTGTGGAGTGGTGGTGAAGACCTCCTCAAAACCTTCACGGCAGAATTAAACCAAAATGACAAATTTTAAATTAACATATACTTTCAGCCATACTGAACTCCCTTTATTGGACAGGATTATGACTAAAACGTTCCGCAAAGAAACTGCAGCTAACACCTTGCTACATGCGGAAAGTCATCATCCTCCCCCCCTAAAACAGGGAATCCCGACGGGACAATTCCTATGAATAAAACCGAATTGCAGTAAAGAGACTCACTATATTAACGAATCAAAAGCCCTATATGGCAGGTTTAGGGAACAAGGCTACTCTCACAAAACACTTAAGAAAAGTAGAATCAAAGTAAAAGAAAGAACTAGAACCCAGCTCCTTTTGGGGTAAGAAAGAAACCCCTAGTAGTAGTAGCAGTGAGATACCCCTTCCCCTTCAAAAGACTGAACATGTAAGGATGATCACTAAATATGGCTTAGGATGGGAAAGAGGAATTCTAACAAAACACTGGCATATTTTGAATTTGAGTCCTACACTATCTGAAATCGTCGGCCCCAGACCCCTGCTTACAGCCCGTCGAGCCCAGAATTTGAGGGATGCTCTAGTTCACTCCGAATATAAACCCAATCCTTCAAAATCCACTTTCTTAAATAGACCTGTGGGTATGTTCCCATGTGCCCATTTGTAGATAAGACTAAAATCTTCGAAAACACTGAACGCAATAAAATCTACAATATCACCCAATTTGTAAATTGTGGCACCAGTAAGATCATTTATCAATTAGAATGTCCCTGCCACAAGTTCTATGTGGGCAAAACCAAACGTCAAATGCGGATCCGCATCAATGAACATATTAGGGACATAAAGAAAAAAGACAGTGAAAGCCCCTTGGCAATACATTTCACAGAAGCCCACAATGGATCACCTGAAGGTCTCAAGGTCAAAGCAATATATGCCCTGAACCTCTCACTTCCTAGAGGGGACTTTGATAGGATCTTACTACAAAAGGAGAAAATGTGGATCTTTATATTAGATACGATGATACCACGGGGCCTCAACAACGAATTCAATCTGGGAGTGTTCCTTTGAAAACTCGCTTTGCCCTTAATATCCTCTCTATAACGACTCCCTTACTCATAAGATTCGCTGAGAAAATAGCAAAGAAAAAAAATTCACAAAGAAAAAGTTTTTCTCTTTCCTTTTTTAAATGTAAGTCTGTTTTGACTTCACGGATACTAAGCCAATCCCGACCCATCAACGAACTAAGGAGATGATTAATTCCAGGTGTGAGATGACCATTTACAGGTAACCCACTGGACCTCCCCTTACATCCTGACGAAGCCCCAATGTAGGAGGGGCGAAACACGCAGTTTGTTTGCTGGTAGCATGCCAGATTGGATGGCCATAATACTCCCCATGCATGGGTGAAATATCGCAATGAACGACGGACCGTCTATATTCGGACATACCGCTCAAACCTAAACTCAACCTGGAGTGACTGCAGCAAGGAATAAAACCTTTTTTGACAAGCGGACAAAATGTGATCACATCCGCAAAAATCTAACGGCATCCTGGATAAAACAGCTCTTGTGAGTAAAGATACCTTAAAAAATATACAGAGATCTCTGTTACATCTCTCCTACTACATGTAAAGTGTTTGATGTACCACTTGTGAACGATACAACTATCAGAAAGACACATTCAAAGCACAGGGACCACCCTATACTATCTGTGTTTAACACAGCCGAAGTGCTCACACAAGTGATACAAATTATCCATCAAGGATATGTCGATTGGTGTAACTACAATGTCTTACCGTGACTAAAATCACACACAAAAGAAACTGCCTGGATTAATGTTAAATATCAAGGTATGATCAAACGTCTCAAGTGAAGTCTGCAGTTGTGACTTTGTATGAACTACATCAATTTATTACACCTACCATCAGTATTTTTCAACTAGTTTTGATCAATACAATCAATTCACGCTTCATCATTGCTGCATTATACCCATAATTTTAATTGGTCAGTGGCACAGCGCTATGAGTTTCCCGCTGTATTTTAACAGAGACAATTTGATATATTTTATTTCTTTATATTTTTTCCACATTATTTCTTCACTTGATTTTGGTCAAACACTCATGTCGTACTGCACATAGTATTGCAGGTGGATCCACACCCACAGGATTATAGATTTAGTCCTACACAAACAGTTTTTTTCTTCTAAAGAACGATAAAAAAATGTTTTTATGCCTAGTGTTTTACACATAGATTTATCATTTACATATTCTATAAAGAAGACAGCAACACACTTCATTTAAATTTCGATATTCATTCAATCAATAATTTATGTTTTGCACAGATTCACAAATACACTGTTTTTTTACACATTTGTCTCTGTTAAAATACACCGGGAAACTCATAGCGCTGTGCCACTGAACAATTAACCTTTGAGGCTCCCTAGCCTGAATTTCAGCAGCTTGTAGAATATCCGGTTTTTCTTCTTTTATTTTCTTTCTCCACTAGCGCAGATTATCTGTTTTTCTATTATACCCATAATATCTGAGTTTAATTCAGTATATTTTTTCATGGTGAGGATATACGGAGTCCTATTGTGTTTTTGCATTTGAAAAATGATTGATTTCATGTGAATCATCCATTGCTACCACTTTTATGTTTGTCCTTAAAGTCTGCAGATGCTATGCCTCACTGGTGAATACTTGTAGAACTTACATTTTTGTACAATAAATATTTTTATATTAACTTTTGCCTATCGCGTTCCGTAGAGTGACCTCTTGGTTTGGCTAATCTTTTTAGCCAACCCTCCTAGTTCTTTGATATGCAGCATGGGTCGCGGACACGGTGACAGGCCCATTATATCTCCACAGGAGTGGTGTGCTTTATAGCTCGGATTCCCAGGAGAGAACCCCCCTTTTGTAACCTTATAATAACCAGGTAACATTCAGTCAGTGGAATGTAATGTCTACATATCAAGTACATCATTTAAAATCATTTTTACAGAATAATAGACTATTAGGGAGCCATGCAGAAGGTGTCGGAGTTAAATCAAGAGGCACATTGTCTGATAACTGATATCCAAAAACATTTTTATTCCATCTTTGAAAAACTCTGGATTAGGTCGAAATAATGTGATATGTGGTTTAAAACTCGTAGTTTAGCCCTTGTTACAGAGCGTCGTTTGCTAAGAGCTGACTGCCAATAAACAGGTACACATGAGAGGGAAACCCTGGGTGTGCCTGTTTATTGGCAATTTATTTAGATGGCTTTAACACTTGATCATTTATTTGAATTGCTGGTTTAGCTTTCTTTTATAATAATTATTTTTTTCTGTCTTTCTTTCAGACTATATTTTGGGAACAGTGCATAAAGCTAAAGGCATGGAATTTGACACTGTCCAGATTACTGATGACTTTGTAAAAGTCCCCCTACCTAGACATAATCTTAGGAGAGTAGGGATCGCCATAGGTGAGTAAGGGGAGTTTATTCTAACATATTGAGGCTGATTTGCTAAAGGATTTGAGATTGTTTACACAGCCTCCCCTGCCTCATTCATCTGCCAGCGGCAGGATTCCACAGCCGGCAGCTGAGTGTAAACAGTGGGCAGTGTAATAGCCAGCCTGCTATTGGCTATTTCAACTGCAATAGCAGGCTGGCTATTAAACCCGGCCACTTCCTGCTGTCAATCAGCAGATCATGGGAACTGAAAGAGAAAGTTCTCCCTCAGGTCTGCTTCTCTGCTGATTGCTCCCAGCCACTCCGGACCAATAGCGGACCAGCCCGCTATTGGTTATTTCAAATTGCGATAGCCTATAGCAGGCTGACTATTCCACCCGCCTGCCGTCAATCAGCAGAGGAGGACCTAAGGGAAAAATTTGCATCTTGTTGGGTCCACTGAATAGTGCGCTGTATTGGAGATTACATGGAGCATATTCTAGTAGTAGTAGGTTCATTGAAATAAGTTTTATGTTTCCAAATGTTATCCATCCAATAAATATATCCACAAATAAACTGTGATGACCATCTACCAAATGCAACATTGCAACCAATTTGTGTGATCTACACAGGCACTCAGTGGAAAGGGTGATGTGACTGATGGAAATTCATGTATCTCCTACAACATCAAAGTATTCTATCTCTGTTCCAGATTCATCTGTTGAAGATGAATGGAATTTGCTGTATGTGGCTGCAACCCGAGCAAAAAAACATCTCATCATAACTAAATCAATAGAAAATATATTGACTTTGGCAGGGGTAAGTGTTACCATTTCTCTTTCAGTATAGGAAGAAGCTTTGCATGTTCGTATACTTTACTCTTCTTTAATCACATTGTAATTTAGCTCCTGACCATTTTGTGTGCACAGTTCCCTATCTTAATACAGTATGTTTGGAGGTTTATTTACATCCAATTGTGATTTAGTTCAAAGTATGGACTTTGAAGGTACTCTGCCCAGAGAGAAATATGAGAGCTGCCCTTGCTGACTTGTATATAAAGGTGTTGGCTCTAGGGATGTCACTCTGTGTCTGGTATCTTTACCTAGTGAATCTGTAACCAGGAACAAAAGTCACAGAAGTTGATTTGCATGAGCACATTTCAAAGCAGATTATCAATCCTTCCATATACCTACCCTAACAGGTTCCTTTTAAATGTGGAATTAATAATCACTTTAACAGTCACCACAGCATAATGAGCCTAAATTGTATTTCCACTTTTGCAGCCAAATTGTGATAACACCTATTTTAAATGTAAATGCTGCTTTCATTTTTACTTGCTAAAACCCTTATCTTTCTCGTGCTATATAATGTTAAAGCCCAACGCCAGAATGAAATAAAAGCCACACCCCTCACTGATTGCTGGGCCGAAAAGTAAATAAATTCAAGGTCCCCTTTTTCATTTACCTAAAGCCAGGGTCACTAGACCATCCAGCACTGGGTCCTTATCTTCTCTGTTTACTGCCTGCTGGGGTTCTCCTTGCGAGTGTCCACGTCACTTTATGCATGACATGCACAATTACCATTGACTGTCCACCAGAGGGGTCCTCTTAAGGATCCAAAAGACTATTGACCTCAGTCTGAGTGGAGTCAAGGGGAATGGCACTTGAAGTATACTGTGCAGCACTGGAGTAGCACTCCCTGCTGGTGGGAATGGCATCAGCAAGGGACCTTGATTGGGGGACCCAGGTTAGTATAATTTTCTTCACCAGGTAAGAAAAACAAAACACTTGGCAGGATAGGTTAGACGTGGGAGGGAGTGTTGGTAGGGGGACAGGATTTAATGGGAGTTTGCTTTAAAAGAGAACTAAAGCCAAACCTCTTTTTTGCCTTTACTTCCCTTTATGTGTCAAAAATAGCAGGCCGCACTGTAGACCAAGATTATTGTCAGGGTCCACCAGGATGTCTGACTGACAGCTGGTTCCGGGAACAGAGAGGGGAGGGGTAATCCATCTAGGGAGAAGATTCTTGGAAGAATTCTCTGCAGGGCAAAGACTGTGAGCTGAGCGATCATTGGTCACATGATTGTTCAGCTCTCGATCTACAGAGCCAGCGTGTAACAGCTGCAGTAAGAATATTTTACTCTCCCAATACTTCTCCTTTAAGAGGATGCAGGGGAGCTATGCTTACCTTTATCCACCCTGTCAGTACTGTGCTGGCAGATCTTCCTTATAAGTTTTGAACTAGATGGGCACACTGTCTGTCCTAACAAAGGATTAATGATCTCAAGGCTTGAGTGTCAATACACCTTTTTAAGAAACTGTCCCTTAATGTGTCCTCCAATTGCACATTGCTGCCTATTCTAAACAATAGAAGCTGCCTATAAAGTCCTAGCTATAAGCCAGTTTCAAAGAGACAACTAGAAATGTAGGCAACGTTTTTAACTATATTTTTAGGTCTGATGTGTGAATAGGAACGCATAACAAACAAAGTTTTTTAGGGTTTCTCAAATGTGACGGTAAAAGGGGGAAATACATTTAAATGAAAGATTGTACCTGTCACTGCTTGATGCACAAAGTTGATATTACTGGACACACAGTGTATATTAAACAAGAATTCCAGGGGCATTTTTTGTATTAACCCTTGCAGGCATAACTGCTCGTTTGTGTCTAGGTGCTAAAAACGTTTTACTCACCTGATCATTCAAGCTCTTAAGGTGCCCACACACCTTGCGATAATCGCTGGAAATCCTGAGATCGTACGATTATCGCAAGGTGTGTGGAAGGCGTGCGACCTCTGCTACTGTAAGGTCGCACGACTTTTATCTTAGGAACATGTTCGAAAACCTGCCGAGCATCGTACGATTGTCGGCGGGTGTGTGGCATGTTTGTAAGATACATGCTGCATGGGCCGGTGTGCGCACACTTGCCCGTTCAGCATTGCGGTCATCGGGAAAGCCCGCCCCTCAGCGGGGCGGGCTTGCGATCATCGCAAGTAGGATCTGCCTGTCCAAGATGGGCAGATTGTACGTTTTTTCAAATTACCTTACAACCATCGCAAGACAAAAGTCTTGCGATGGTTGTAAGGTGTGTGCCCAGCATTAGGCTGGTCCCTAGAGCCTCTCTCCCCTACTCTGCAGCAGTGTAAGAATCCTTGTGCATCCTTATTAGCACCTGCACAAAAAAAACATTAACCCTTTGGTTTTTCTTTAAAAGTAATCTGTCATAAACCTGAATATTAACCTGATCTTTCAAAAGATGCTGCTTGATGTACATAATTGCATATACTGTATGCATGTGTTAATGTACACATTGGAGTTTGCTGCTCCTTTTTGGAAGAAACTTCCAAACAAGCAGGGTTTATAAAGTTTGACTAACATCGACATATGTATATGTTTTGCTTCCCCACTGATCTAGTAATTTACTGTCTATTTGACTATTTCCAGGAGTACTCACTGAAAGCAGAGTTGACCAGTGAGGTGCTGAAGGACGGCCCTGTAGTCTGCACTCTGGGGCACTGCAGGAATCCCATCACTGACAAGTCAGTGCTGACCATGAGAAGACTGCCAATTACCTATGTAAGGACACTTTACAACTCTTCAGTCATTATTACATGATTCTTTTGTAAAATCTATGTAACACCTCATCCAGCTGGCATTTAAGACCGATTAGTGATAATAAATTACATTTGATCTTTTAGATTCCACTATTAGGCCTGGTTCACACGTGTTCCTACGCGCTGTGAAATGCTCAACATGTGAAAACCAATAATTGCCTATGGGCATGGTTCCCACCTGGGCGTATTTCAGCGCGTAGGAACGTGCTGAAAAACGCCCTACGCCCAAAGGAGTACAGGAGCTTCTTTGGGGCGTATTGTCCACGCGTATCCATTAGGATACAGCCGGATAGCCCTCGTAAACGCACGTTTGTTGTGCATTTCTTTTACCGCAAATCGCGCATATTCCATACGCCTAGGTGTGAACCCAGCCTTAGATTCCTGCAGGCTGATCAAAAGAAATCTAACAGATTCCTCTATCTGTTTGTGGCTCCTGCTGCAAAACTCGAATGATTAATCTAGTTTTTTTGAGGTGGTAGGGCTACCCACTGTTAGAACTCAAAGTACGGCCAGCGTAAGCAACCGATAATAGATAGATATACTGTCGTATCCGATGATAGTATTACAGGAATTTTTTTTCTTATGGTAGTTTTATGATTGCCTCTCGTCCTAAGATTTCCTCCTCTTGCAGGAGACTAAATGAGCAGTATGGTTATATACAGTATATGTCGTCATGATTTAACAAGCAGGGCTCTGCATTGTTCACGTCGTCAGCCTTTGCCCTTCTGAATTTGTTCATTAGTGCCATTAGAGTTATCAGAAATTATGAAAGACAAGATAACACTTAAAAACCTGCATCTGCTTAGGCATTCAGGGTCTCATAAATTGTCATCTAGATCTCTAAATTTCTTTCCATGTAATTAATGTTACTTTTGACAAAGGAATTTATAATAATAAGCACAAAATACGTGGGAAAATACTTCTAATTGTAAGGAAAGTTATATATATTGAAAGTATATTTATTACAGCACTGTTGTTCTGTCATGACATTTTAAGGTTCCAAAATCAAAAGGTAATTTTAGGGCAAGATTTCGTACATTTTGCTTGGGGAAAAAAAACTTTTTATTTTTAGGGTGTATTTAGGAAAGTTTATTAAGTGTATTTGTGATTTTTTTTTTTTTTTATGTTTTGTGGGAAAATATATATTTTTTTTTTTTCTTGCTGTCAATTTTTTCTATTTTATCTTTTTAATTGTTTCTGTAAGAAAAGAAAAAAAGTTAAATAATGAGGCTAATGGGAGGGGGATGTGTTTTGGAAAACCATTAGGAGCCATTTACAGCCCACCGCCCTTTAAAATCCAGCTTTATTTTGCCTTTCCCTTTGTCAAAATGACATTTTGCCTAGTCAACAAATTTGCACCAAAATTTTGGGAAATAAACATTTTTAAATTGCAACCTTGAGTTTAATTTTAGGGGCCAGTATACACTGTACATTGCAAAACGCTCTGGTGTTACGCTTTTCTTTTCTTTTGTTACATATACAGTGGTACCTCGGTTCACAAAGGCTTCTGTTCGCGAACAGGAAGTTCAGCAAAATTTTGCCTCCGTTCGCGAACTCCGTTTTCGAGTGACGAACACAACGGCAGCCATTTTCCCTGCTCTGACACATGGTCATGGCTTCCAGTCAAGATCACAGTTTGATTCGGTTCATGACCAAATCAGTTCGTGGAAAGAATTAAGTTCGTGAACCGAGGATACATTGCAGTAATGCAGTTTACCATGAATTACCTTTAAAACATCAGTGTGAATGGACTCTAAGGAAGCCTACCAAAGGCTGTTGATGGTTTCTTTTTGTAGGATCAAGGGCCTGGAAGTCAGCAATATGTTGGAAAATATCATACTTTTTATACCAATGTTATCTAAGTGCCTCTATCATTTAGGCCCAGTTCACATTGAGCGATTTATCGCGCGGTAATTCCCGCGATATCGCGGCTATTTACCGCGCGATATCGCTCTTCAATGCTTTGCAATGGGGCAAAGGGTCCTGCTGTCGCGGGTCGTGTGTCGCTACAGCAGAATCCTTTTTGGAGTGGATTTTGCTGCGATTCAATGCTTTTTGATACAAGATGTCACGCAAAATGCAAATCACGCGACAAACGCGCGATTTGCGAATCGCCAAGTGTGAATGGGGCCTTAAAGGCTTTTTCATGTTTTACTTTAAGTGTCAAATTCCGTCATGCAAGTTAAAGCTACTTGATATACAGTAAATATATACTTACTGGCCCTTTTTAGGTCTGACAGTCACAGACCTACCGGTTGGGATGTCCTTTTTTTTCTGCAAGCATGAATGTTGGGGTGTACCTTCAGTTAATGTTTAAACAAGTGTTTTATATTTACTTTTTACAGAGTGACAAGAGCGAAGATAAAGGAGGCTTTTTCTGCCATGCGTGTGTGCAACAACGAGTTGGAAATATGACACAACTAATGCTGTCGCCAGAGATTTTGGAAACCATAGAAAGTAAACTTGAAAACATAGCTATGTCCAGACGTGTTGAAGTTCTGTTGCAAGCTATTTAATATTATGTTCTACTTATGTCCTTTTTGGGTGCCCCAAACAGTGTGGGGTTTTGAACAGTCCTAGGATGCAAAGGAATGGCATGTGCAGTTTTTTCTTTTGTACAATTGTTACTAGGTGTTTTCATTTTTAATTAAATTAAACTAAAAAATGTATAACTTGTTGTTTAAAATCAGTGGTTACTCTAATAGAAAATCCATGTCATAGCAATCAGCAGATTCAGACAATATAGGTGGCTGAAGTTATATTCAAATCTTAATTTTTCCTGGAAAGCATGAGCTTGGCCCCACCCACTTCAATCTCCTACACCTTCCTATAGGTCCGTTGATGCAATATATGTTCTTCCTATAGGTCCGTTGATGCAATATATGTTCTCAATGACTGTTTTTAAAGTACTGGAGGAAGTAGAGGACAGCAAATGTGGAGATTTGCATGCAACTTCAGCATATAAATTTGCATCTACACTGCCTGGCCCAAAAAAATTCATATACTCTAGTTTTTCCTTTTTACTTCCTTTAGCTTTGATTATGGCATGCATTTGCCTGGCATTGTTTCGATAAGCTTATGGAATGTCACAACCTTTATTTCTGTCCAGAGCTGCATTAGTTTTTCACCACAATATTGTAGTGATGTTGGGAGAGTTGAACCACTGCATAAATTCTTCTCCAGTACATACCAAAGATTCTCAATGGGGTTAAGGTCTGGACTCTGTGGTGGTTAATCCATGTTTGAAAATGATGTCTCATGCTCCTCTTTCACACATTGAGCCCAATGACTCCTGGCATTGTCACCTTGGAATATGCCCCATGTGCCATCAGGTAAGAAAAAAATACATTGATGGAAAAACCTGGTCATTCAGGTAGGCAGCTGACCTCATTTTTTGGAAGGCAATGGAATGGCTCTTATCTATTTTCTTAGCTAGATCTAGGTGGTGACTTTTTTTGGGCCAGGCAGTGTATATTTGCTGATCATTTTGACATGCAGTTTTCACTGAAATATAGTGTGTACATCATTTTTATGGTACTGTTCATGTTCCATTTGTGCATTTTGGCGTTATAATTTCATTTTATATTTTGTTTTTGTTTTTTAGTTTGATTGTACTGTCTGAAAAAATCTTGTCATTTAAATCATTGGCTGTCAAGCTTGCAATCAGATGAAAATATGTATATTTAAGTATATATTTTTATAATATGTGAAATGTAACAGGAAGAAAATATTTAATAAAGTTTTACAAAGTGTAAAAGCACATGCTTGTTCTAAGTGTTTTTTTTAAGAGGAAAATAGTATTTTTTTTCTTGCTTACTTTCATATTTTTGGTTTCAGTATTTAATAACTTTTTGAGAACACAAGATATTCATATGCAGTATTTCTTTTTTTTATTGACTAAAAACAAAAACAAATCCAGTCTTCACCATAATAAAATCATATACACAGTATATACTGTATATATATATATATATATAGTCTTAAAACTGGCCACGAAGCCTGGCAAGAATTTTCTACTTTTAAGAGTATATTTATATATGGCACATTTCTTCTTCAAATGATGTGAAAGTACATCTGTCATGTGAGGCATATGGGTATTGCTAGTGCTTCAATCTTTCTGAAAAAGCTAGTTGCCTGGCCTATAATAAGCATGCTGCTAATGCAAGTCAAAGAGGAGTGTGTGTCCTGAATTGTGTGAAAGTGGTGTCACACATCCTGGGTCCAGTCATCTCCCCATACTGTATATCCTATGCTGGATTTGTCCTGGGTATATCCAGTTACAGATCTGGATCCCTTGCCTTCCCTTGCCTGCTGCCCTGCCTGGCCGTCCACTGTATCTCCCCTGCACTTTTCTAACGGAGGTATATTCTGCCAATTTCATGCTGGAACCTAAAAGACAAAGGTATCAGAAATATGTTGTATGTAGGCCATTTTGTGAATACAGTGGGCTAGTGTAAAAGGCTTCTTGTGGCTGTGTGCACCCCATGCACTGGACACATTGACAATACTCCTCTGCTTCGATGCTACTGTTTTGATTCTTATGAGCTGCTTAATCTGTATGGGAAACTGTATTGCTGGGTTAGTGGGACCATAATAGCAAGGTGGTCAGTAACTGTCCTTGTGAGGCATGTACGAACCAAACACTAACATCAAGTCTCTGACTTGCAGGTGCACTTCTAGAGCAGCCCTTAAATGGTTTGCACATGTCTCCTGTTCAGAACCATTTATTTTTTTTGTGCATACCAGGGAAGATGCCAAAAATGCAGGTGACCTTAGCCCTGAGCCTTGGCAAGCTATACCTGGACCCCCTGGTAGGAAGATACAGGGCCAGCCTGTAATGTTTTCAGAACACTGGATGGTGCATGGCACATTCAACTTGGTACTTTGTGCAGTTACTGCAGGGTGTTGTACAGATACAGGGATTCTTTCGGGGGTATGCCCAGTAGGAGAGTGGAGATTGGATGGAGCATGTTCCATAAATTACTGAGCTACTCCCGCTTAGTTGCTACTGCTGAGTTTCATAATTGGCCTGTGGAGCCTCCCTCTGGGGTACTGTACTGCTCATGTGCCCACCATTTTCCTTCTTCTGGTGTGCACTGAGCTTACCATGTACCGCTACCACTGTTGCAGTGGCTCTGTGTTACTACACAGGGGGTCCAGACTGCTGCACCCCTACAATGGGTCACAGATCCTGCCTACAGTGTTGGGACACAAGACACCCTCCAACCTCCACAGTAGTGAGTACCTGGTATTCCCTCTCAAACAATGGCACATCATAGATGCGGCGAAGGTATGGGGATGGTATGTAGGGAAGGTATTATACCTTTCATTGGTCCTATCAGTGGCTGTTTCCACCCCTCAGTTCAGCTGCTTTTGGATCTGACTGATAAAGAAAATAAGATTGTTTTACTTACTGTAAAATCTTTTTCATGTAGTCCTTTGAGGGACATAGGGACATATGTCCCACCTCTCTGTGTGTTTCTTTTTTTTAATTTTTTTATTTTATTGTTTTCATAATACAGGTAATCACATAAAACAAAACAGTATACGTGAATGATCTATCACACATCTTTTCCACATAGGCGACAGCCTAACCAGCCCACAATAAATTCAAAAAAGAACCCTGAGTAGTGTAAGGATACATAAAAAGGGCCTGGAGGCTGCAAATCTGCGGGTATAGGCCACTATGAGGTAGCAGGGATAATACCAACAAGGACAAGACCGGACTGGGGTGATTGGTGGTGCATAACGTGAAAAGGGATTCAGCTTCTATCATGAAGTTCCATCGTAACTGTGTACCATAGATAGCTTGACCTGATCGCACGATCACACTTGGATTGCATTTCTGGGCAGAGGGACCCTGCACACGTGGGATAAAAAAGGGACCCTATTTGGGGCCGCCAAAGGGGAACAATGTATGGTAGAACCCAGCGGGGGGGGGGGGTTGGGGTCAAGTCTCTCTCATTTAATGAAAAAGGGGCACACTAGGAGACCATCAAGGTTCCGTATTCTGGGGAGTAGAGGAACTCCAGCCAGTAGAACCATGTCTTCCTACATTTGGCATCCGTATGATGCAGAGTGGCAGTCCTCGGATCTCGTCCACTTTTGTGAGCCACGGTTTTACCGAGGGGGAAGCTGTACTCTTCCAGCACATTGGTATGCAAGCTCTCGCCGCATTAATCAGGTGGATCAATGAGGGACCGGGACCTGGTTAAGGAGGTCCGATGGAGCAGGACAGCTGCCGGGTCATTCACCAAGGAAACCCCGATTAGCTGAGTGATGATGCGGAGGACCGCATCCCCGGACTCCGCAAGGCGTGGACATGACCAAAAAATTTGCATTACAGAGCCAACGTCTTGCTCGCATCTCCAACAGGTTGGCGAGGACTAAGGGAACATCTTGTGGAGCCTGGCCGAGACAAAGTACCATCTTATAAGTATTTTATAGCCCGATTCTTGAATGGAACTGGCCAGGGAGGCTTTATGAGCAAAGTGTAATACCGTATCTTTTTGTTCCTGAGTGAAGGTCAGGCCCAAATCCCTCTCCCATTTGGCCAGGAAGACCGTTTCATGAGTAGGCTGTGATTGAGTCAGTAGGGCATGTGCAGTGGCTAGACCATGCTCCACGTATTCTCCCCGCAGACACCGCTCCTCGACAGAGCACAAGCCCAAGCGCGGAGGAGCCCAGCACACTAGAAAGGAAGTGGCGGAGTTGTAGGGCTTGCCATCTCAAGAGGGGAGGGTTCACCTTGGTGGCCAATGTTTGTAAGCACATATAGTCTCGTGCAGGCCAGAAGTGGCCGATACAGAACTGGTTAGATGTCACAAAACGAGTAAATGCTTTATCCTCTAGACCCGGGACAAAAACAGGGTTGACGATCACGGGGGTCATCATTGACGGGGTCGTGCCAGTGGAAAGTAAACTGGGTGATGCCCGAAGGATTTTAAGCGTGTTACCCGCTAGTGGATACTGGAGAAGTTCCCGGGGCAGGGACATTTCAGTCCATAGCAAACCCGCCAGGGGCCATGGAGAGGTGATTTGTTCCAGTTGAAGCCAGCGTTTATCTGAGGAGACGTTGCACCACTCAAATGCCCTGGCCATGTGAGTCGCCAAGTGGTAGCGTAGGGAATCCGATTCCCCCCTGAGATTTGGGCAGTGCTAAAATGGTTTTATTCAGTCTGTGTGTGCCGTTTGCCCGCAGAAAGGATGTAAACTCCCTACGTACCGATTTCAAGAATGAGATTGGGATCCGGACAGGCAGAGTTTGTAAAAGGTACAGGAGCCTAGGAAGAATATTCATCTTAAGCAGGCTGTTCTCGGTGGACAATGGTCAGGAACGGGGGGAAGTTCGACTCAAAAACCTTGTCTATGGACGCTGGAATTTCCGTCCCAAGGTAGGTGATTTGGTCAGTCGCCCTGCGAAAGAGGAGCATGGTGGAGGCGGAGACCGTGAGGTTGAGCGCCTCAGATTTCTGTAGGTTATTTTGAAATTGGAGAGCTCTCCGTAATTTGCCAGTTCCTGCATTAGGTTAGGTAGAGAGGCGGTGGGTTTGGTCAAAAAGAACAATAAATCATCTGCATACCCTGCAATTTTGTGAGAGTTGGGTCCCTGCAGAAGGCCAGAAATATTGGGGTCAGTCCTGATTCTGCAAAGAAGCGGTTCCAACGTCAGGATAAAAAGTAAGGGGGAGAGTGGGCAGCCTTGTCTGGTGCCATTTGACAGTGCAAAATAATTAGAATATGTCCCATTAACTCTCACCCTTGCCGTGGTTATCCCCCAGTCCTATTGCACCCAGTGTTGCCCGGGGGAACGACCAATCCACACGGTCAAAGGCTTTTTCAGCATCTGTTGATAACAGAATGGTAGGAATGTGTCTAACTGATGCCAGGTGAATGGCATTTTAGCACTCTGACCGTGTTATCCTTGGCGTCCCTCCGCGGAATGAAGCCCACCTGGTCTGGATGTATAAGCCGACATATCACCGTCAATAAACGATTGGCTATTATCTTGGAAAATAGTTTTAAGTCGACGTTCAACAGGGATATTGGGCGGAAGCTAGAGCAGAGTAAGGGATCTTTCCCTTCTTTCGGGAGGACTGTGATGGACGTGCGGAGGGTGTCTGTCGGGAAAGGTTGTCCAGATAGTAGAGAGTTAAACGCCCTAAGAAAGGGGGTTCCTAATTGATCTGTGAAGGATCTGAAGTAACGGAGTGAGAAACCATCGGGCCCTGGAGCCTTGCGAGGTTTCATTTGTTTCAGCACCTCCGTCTACTCCACGGAAGAGATTGGAGCATCCATGGCTGTTGCCATCTCTGCGGATATGCGGGTAGACCTGCCTGAGCAAGGTACTCCTGGATCTTTTCTTGTTTCCGCTTCATGAATTCAGGGGATCGAGGGCCCTCGGGATTATATAGTTCCTGAAAGAATTCCCGGGAAAGGTTAGCTATGGTCTCTGAAGTTGATAGCAGCCCCCCATCGCGCGCTGCTATATGGGGTATAAACGTTTGGGACCTGGTCTCTCTAAGGGCCAAGGCCAGAGATCTACTAGGCTTGTTACCATATTCCTAGTATGATCGCCTAACTTTCACCTGTCTGGCCTTGAGTCTGCCTAAGAGTAGGTCATGCAGGCGCAAGGTACATAACTCCGCCTCCAGAGATATCGCCATTGATTGCTTGTGCAGCATTTCCAGACGGCCAATCTGACTAAGCAAGGTGCAGATCGTCTCTAGGCGTGCTTTTTTCGCGCGAGAGGCGTGGGAGATGAATATCCCCCTCACAAAGCATTTGTGAGCCTCCCAAACAGTGAAGGAAGTGGAGTCTGGAGTCTGGTTCCGTTTCGCTAAAAAGCTTCCTCAGGAAGATAAGAGGCTGCCTGTAATATTTAAGTATCAAAAGTGTAACTATGTATGGCTATCCTACACGTTAACAGAATCATTTAATTCACATATTGGACATACAATAAATGATGAAAAAACATAACCTTTATTAAGGGTCTTAGTGGTGAACCGGTCCGCAACTTCAGTAGGCCAGCATCCACCGCACAGAGGACATGGGGAATGAAGGACGCATAGGGGCGATAAGGACAGGAGGCTAGTTTCCGTCTGTCCATACTGCAAATTATAATGAGATAATATGTTGTATATATACCAGGGCTCAAAATTTTCACTTCAATTTGGCGAGTGAAAATTGCGTGGGGCAGCATCCACCTCCAGGGGCGGAACTGCCGCCACTTCGGCAGCGGTGATCGCTGTTTCAGTTTTCTCTATAGCAGAAGCGGCTGATGAGTAGAGAAAACTGACACAGCGATCGCCGCTGCTGAAGAAGTAGAATCAGTGCAGCACTGCGGCTGTCCTCACTCCGGTGTTCTATCTAAAGCTCACTGTACAGAGCTCCAGTCTTTCTGGGCACCGGAAGTGAGGTAGTTAAAAAAACCAGGCCCGGACTGCCCGAGGACACACAGCCAACAGGGTCCCGTCACTGATTGCTGCTTCACTTTGTTTTCAACCAGCCCAGCCTGCAACAGTATGTGTCCCTCGCCCCAGGGCCCACCAGACTGTCCCATCGCCGCTTTAACACAGCAGCATCTCACGGTATGGCAGCGGGGGTTTGGGATCTAGGCTGTCAGAGGTGCTCACGATTAGCTTCTGCTCTCTCCTTCGGCTCTGAGAGTGTGCAGCGTGCCTGGATGATTAGGTCCCTGTCTGTTTCTCCCTAGGAGCTTTAAAAAAAAAAAAACCTAAAACAAACATTTCCCGGTCATTAAAATTCCCCAGTGGCTGAGCCACGCTGTCTTCCCAGCAAAGTTCTGTCTGCCTTGTACCCATATGGCAGAAACGCTGTTGTGTCAGATTGGTGCTGGGATTACAGCAGCAACATAGATGTGTGTGTGCATGGGGGGAGACACACTTACAGCTCTCAGCAAAAGTTTAAGACCGAAAACTATGCCCAAAGATGTTGGACAAGTGGAAGTAGTGCTGTGAACAATTCACCGAGTCATGCATGACATTCTCCACAGGGCTGATGCATGCATTTTTGCACAGTTGGAGGTACATTTATCTGCCCACGCACCCCCCCCCCTTTCCCAGCACCCTCAGGCTGCTGCCCTTGCAGCCTTATGCCAGCCCTGCTTAAGCTGCTTGCTGATTGGCTCCAGCTCTATCGTTCGGCCTGGCCCCTGACATGTAGATTGTCCAGGTGATGGCGGAACTGCAGGTGTCAGGCTAGTACTTCAAGTAGCTGGCCTTCTGTGGGGCAGCCTGCTGCACCCACCCACTTGTCCTGCTGAAGGTGAGTGCTCACCAGTATACTGGCATGGAAGGACCTGCCAATTAATGTGTGTGGGTGACATTCCACAGGAATCGGAGTGTGTGTATGTCTGTTTGTGATGGTTGATCTGATTTAGCTGTGCCTGTGTCATTCTATCTGCCCAGTGTGAGGTCTGATGTGTGTTTGTTCTGGTCTGCAGTCTGACGTGTGTTGATCTGCAGTCTCAAATAGAAGTCACCAGCACTCAATGATATGCGCAAGAAGTATAAGCACTTTTATTGAGTTGTCACAAGTGTCATAAAGCTAACATTTCAGGGCCACACCACTGGCCTCTGTATTCTGCGTCACACCGCTGGCCTCTGTACTGTTCGTCAACCCCGGCTGCTCTCTGTACTTGGCATTACACCACTGGCCTCTGCACTCTGCGTTGTTACTGATCTCTGTACTCTGTGTCACACCACTGACCTGGCTGAGTTAAGGCCGGGGCACGGTAGGAGTTAGGTGGGGCAACTGGTGGCGAGTAACTCTTAAGGCCTGGCTAGTAGCTCAGGACTTGAAATTTTGAGCCCTGTATATACAACACTGGGACTAATCACACATAATTCACATTCTCCATGAATATAAGTATAAATGTATAAATATATAAATAACCTTGTCTAAAACAAATGGTAGTATCCCCTCACACATATTGCGCCGTCTATTTGAAGGGAGGGGGAAAAGAAGGAGGAAAGGGGATAATTTTCTCCCAATTGTCTGGCTAAATATACTAAGATTTCTGAGATCAATACATAAATTACCATCCAGTGCTATAATGATAGTCACCATATCAAAACTTACATAGCGTTAGATTGATTCTTAGGACCAAAAGACCCCCTCTCCACCGATCCCCCAGACCCCCACTCACTCCTCCATATAACTGCCGCATCACGTCCTACTGCCCAGATATTTCCGGCGTGTGACGTCAGCGGCCGGGGTGGACCTATGGTCTGTTTTGTGTCCGCGAGTGCGGCACATCTAACAGGAGGTGTCCCGTCATTCAGGCAGGGCCCCTCCCATTGCGGCTCGTCAAGCCCATGGGGCGGTGGCAGCCACTTGGGCACCGCCCACCCCACTTCCATTCGCCATAACCCCAGTTGGAGTCCACCGCTAAAGCAGAAGGGCAGAGATATCCGCCGAGCCGGAGGAACCATCACCCCACTCCGAGCAGCAACCCCGAGGGAGCGAGGGCTCACACACAGACCATCCCCCCTCACAATTCAGATGTCAACAAAAAAGGGGAGGGGGCCAGCCCACCAGTCATCTGTGCGAGTAGAAACGCCCCCACCCAGAGGCACAATCGGCTCACCACCAGACCCCTTGGTGCTAAGGTGCGATAAGGTACTGATAGTTGTAAAAGTGTAATTGAGTGCTGTTTAAACACTCAATTGTTTGTTGTGTAAACATTCAACATCTAGGTTTGTGTGAACATTAGACATCTGGGTGCTCCTTGGAATCGTGATATTAAGTGAAATGGAGTGAATAGTGTGAATCCTACATCTCCCATTACTTCCCCACATAGATGAGTGATATAATGGGATTAAACCCATAGTAGCCCCTCCCTCCCACATGTGGTCCAAACCCCTTCCCCCCACCCCAAAGTATTTCAATAATGTTGCCCAAATATCAATCATCACATAATAGTGCCATAAACCACTCCCCCTTATGATCTGAGGCGACCCTTAACCCCTAGTACCCATGAGGGTGGCCCCTCAGGGCCGTCAAAAACCCAATGTGACTGTGCCATTATGAAGTGAGTCAGTGTTATTTGAGTGTCTCCATTATTGCGTAGTTATTCATAGTGTAAAATTAATCTTCAACAGATACCCAAGATGCCCAGTATGTGATTGAATATACTGAACCCTATTGTGTACTATTGCTTAACTTAGTCTGATGTATCTTCTTTATGTACATTTAATTGTCCATACAGTGGAACTATGTTATTAAATATGAATTTTACTATACAAAATGAGTTATGTGACATATGTCTAACCGCATTGTTCATGAGTCACATATAAAGCCCCGTCTTTCTCTTTCCTTTTTGTATTTACAGTTTTATTGATACAAGAATGCAGCTGTGAACAAGCGGCTCAAGGACAGTTTATTCAGAACCTTCTACAAAGCACAGCTTTACTTGCTCAAAATATTAATTATATACAAACCAAGAATAAGAGAACAAGATTATTTCTCTTATCACTAATGCCTGAAATGAATAGCATCCTCTTGGGGCGCAGTCTTCTAGCGTTTTTTTTTCTTTCTTAGTTACTTCTGGAGCATGGGTTAACAGATACAGAATGTGAACACATGATACATCTTAGAGAAGAAATACACTTGTCCATAAATAAATTTCACAAGTGTCTCACCTAATTTTATTCCACTAATTGATCAGATTGAATATATACAGCAACTAGAGGAATCTCTGATCATGGGACTGCAGACGATACCCCCAAACTATTAATTATATGAAATAAAAACACAGACAACTGCATATTGGCCACTGTCTTTTAATCGGTATTAAATTGATTAAACTTTATTGAACCAAACTTAAATTACCAAACATCAACTCAACACCAATTGCTTAGTCATCACATCTCAAGCAACCAAAAACCATCATGTAACTGTGAATTAGTCCCCCTCACTAAGAGGTGACAGACCACAAAGGTACCGCGACAGGGGAGGGAGGGAAGCTCACTTAGGTGCGTTCCAACCAACTGGCACTGATCCTAAGAAGAGTGCTCCTTTTATATAGGGATACATTTTGTCTAGAGAAGGTTCTTGAATTTTTCTGGATGAGATTTCCCGCCCAAACCTCCAGGCAGAATACCTGAGGTAATTTAAAGGATCAGCAACACTGCAATTAAAAACAAGAGAAAACAGCACAAAGGCAATACACATTATCTGGGATTGTTGCAGTCCAATGCGAGGGAGCCCTTGAGGTTGCTTCCTCTCCAATTCTCTATTATTAATTAGTAATTAGTGATGTAAAAGTAATAATAGAGATATTTCTATTTTTTTAAGTCCCTATTGGCTAGGATTCCGTTCCTGGAGCCCTCTTAATATTAATTTTGATCTTAATTATTTTTTGGGGGGTATAATGTTTCTACAGCGTCTCCCATTAGCAATCTGGGACGCCTTGAAAGCTTATCTTCAAATATGGTTGGCGAGTGTCAGCATGTAGGATGGAGCATCCATTCACTGATCTCCCCTAGCTAGAACAAACTCCAGAGCAACACGTTCTGATCACTTACAGGTTCCAATCTGTCATTCCCCCTGACCTCTATGGCAGGGTCTAATAGACCTCTGATGTCTTCCTAAAACCTGCTCACTGCTCTATAATGTTACATAGTGGCCATTTCAATTCCCTTGTGATAGCAATACATTTAAGTGGAAAAAAAGTGTTTTTTTTTTAAATTTCAATGTTCAAAATAAAAGTTTTTTTTTAAATCAAAAACCACGAAAAAATAGGATTTACAATTGTAGCATACAATAGGCTCCAAGCAGAAGATAATTCCTATGCTATATTATAAAGTTACAGTAATAGAGAACGTGACATAGTCTGATCGTACAAAGGGTGTGATTTCCTCTGTATACAACATTTTAGTTCTTAAATATTTGAACAAATATTCCCTGAAATATGGGGAGAAATGGTCTTGAGGCATAGGTAACATTATGCCTCAAGATGAATGGTTGAAGATATTAAAGTAGAACCAAAGCCAAAACTTTAATAGTTTTAGACTAGAGAAAAGGAGGGTTAAAACCCCTATTTTGGAGTAATATTTTATAAGGGATTTGTCTTTTTTTTCCTGACTAGAGGGATGGGAAATATTAGAATGTGTAATGTTTTAACCTCTTCCCGACTGATGACGGAATTATCCCATCACCATCGTTGTTCAGTTTGTTAATGACTGGTGACAGGATAATCCCGTTATTCGGTACAATGAGCGCTGGTCTGTGAAGGGACCAGTGCTCATTTACTGCTGTTGATGGGTCTCTCGGGGTCTGAGGCAGACCTTTAAAAGCAGATTAGGTGGTCACAGTTCTGTGATCACAGCAAAAGCTGATCGCTGTGATCGCAAAGCTGTGACAGTTACACAACCGGCAGCAGTTCAGCAGTGTTTTGTAAACGGCTAGCCGGCTGTGTTTAAAAAGTGATGCAAAGTATCTCTGAGCAGAATATTGTATTCTACTCAGAAATACTAAGTATCACAGCCCTTGTAAATAACAAAAAATGCTCCCTTAGTGCCCCCTAATTTAAAAAAATATAATTTAAAAATGAAAAATAAAGACAGCCTCTTAAGGTTCTAATGCTCTGGTAGGAATATGGTTGATTAAATACCCACCCAGTCCACACTAGCAATGAATATATTATATGTCAATGGTGCTTTTTTATTACATTAATCAGGTTGAATTAACATTTTGCTAGCAGCAGCTGTGGCCATCTAATCTTGTGTTAATATTCCAAGTTGTAGTCAGGGTTTTCCAGAAGACCCAATTGTCAACAGCCACTGATATCGCCAGCACTATGACAGTGGCATCTACCTAAAGCATTCAGATATCTGGTACAGGGGAAGTTTTAGGGGTCTATTTTTAATTTCTGTGAACTATCACTGTCTTAAACAATTCATCCCCACAGAGTTACCTCCTCATGTATCACTTGCCCCTCCCTTTTAGATTGTAAGCCATCACGGACAGGGCCCCCCTTACCATCTTGTCTTGAATTGTATTCTGATTGTAATGTCTTCCTTATATTGTAAAGCGCTGCACCATCTGTTGGCGCTATAGAAATCCTGTATTAAGGTGCCCATACACCTGCCGATTTTTGTACGTTAATCGCAGGTGATCCTGTGATCGTACGATAATCGGCAGGTGTATGGAAGGCATGCAACCGTTTCTACTGTAAGGTCGCTCATCTTTTGTCTCCCGAGCAGGCTTGAAAACCCGCTGAGAATCGTACGATTTTCGGCGGGTTAATGGTGTTCTCTGGAGACAAATGCCTCACGGGCCGGTGTGCGCAAGCGCACACTGCCCGCATAGTGCTGCAATCATCGGAAGCCCTCCCCTCAGCGGGAAAGGCTTGCGATGATCGCAAGTACGATCTGCCTGTTCAAGATGGGCAGATCGTACGAGCTTTTAATGACCTTACAACCATCGCAAGATGAAAGTCGTGCGATCGCTGTAAGGTGTATGGGCACCTTATTAATAATAATATTTGCTCTGTGTAAATATATGCCAAACAAACTTTTTTTTTCTTTACAAGTGTAATGAATTTTTAAATGTTTTCATGTAATATCTCATTATGATAGAGCTATAGGAGCGTAGGAAATGAGTGGCATTTATTTGCACAGAATGAACGTTCACAAATATTCACAGGGACAATTATGTTGCCTTTTGGTATAAGGAATCTCAAAGGTTCAAATTTGGCATTGTTTTTTTGCACACTTTTCAAAGAGCACACTGGAAAATGTAGACATGATGTTTTATAAAGTTTAATAACAACATAGATTATCTTACATTATTAAAGATATTTAACAGTATTTTTTTTGTAAAATTACATAACCATATATAACATGTAGAGTAGACCATATGATTCTTTAAAATGCTATGTACCTGATCAAATTTCATTTATGGTTACAGAAAGGACAAATTGCCAGCAGAAAATGATACACATTTTAAAATATTATTACATTCCGATGTCTTTAGCATACAGATGATGTTACACATTGTACATAACTTGTGTTTACTCACAATTTGGGATTTAATTAATACGCTGCTATAGGAGTAGAAAGCCTTTTCTTTTCTAGCTGTAGATACCCAGATGGAATGTCGAGGATAGGGCCCATTCACACTATGCATTGTGTTAAAGAAACAAATATTGTGTGTTAAGGTGCACTGAATTAAGGCAACCCATTAATTCTGAATGGTCAGCACTCTAATGTCTTTATTCAACCTCAAATACTATGTAACTATGTAACTTAAAGCACAAAAAAACCCGGCATGACCATATTTTTAATGCACCACAAGGCATGGCATACGCATTGTGGTGCACTGCAGTGTGGATGTGTTAACCACTAATGTAGTTGTGTTGGGGTTCCATTCTAAATGAATGGCAGACAAAGCAATACACATCCTAAAATAAAAACATGTGCTACCGCTGTGCTGTTTACAAATACCATTACCAGTGTAAATAGAGCGTAAGACAGGCCCATCTCCAACTACCATGTCAAAAACGTGGAAAGGACCAAGCACAGCCAAACATCGCTAAACGTCCTCCATTAGATACATCATTAAAAATTCAAATTTTCAAGCCACCCAGTGCAGCCTGATAGTGATGAATATTAATAGGAATCCATAATAGAGTTACCAGCAGTTGAATGCTTACGGTATCTTGCTGTCCCTTGCCTTTACTATACTACTTGTGCTTGTGAGAAAGATTACCCTGCATTTTAAGCTGCTGAACTAGTGATATACTGGTATGATTAATTATAGTGTGCTACATTAGGAGTTTTGCTATGTTCTATTCATATTTTAGTAAAATGGCAGTTTTCCTGCTCGATATAAATGGTCACTAAAGAGATTCATGCCAAAAGGCCTCTCAATGTTTTCAGATGAAAAAGCAAGAAAAGGTTTCACATTTCCTTTAAAAAGGGAAAACCTTAAAGTGGAACTCACCAATTTAACTGTCTCCCAAAACAATTACTTTAAAGGCAATAATAATGGTAAGAACTGTCTAGGTGCTTATTTCAGCTCCCTACCGAACTTTTAAGCCCTTAAATGGCTGGTGTCATAGCTGATGATGTGCAGCACCGTGGCAACTACATCTTATATCTAATCCTTGTGATATTGTCATCAGAACAGAAAGTTAGGGGAAATCCAACCAAAAGATCCACAGACAGCAGTAAAAACCTAATATCTGTAAGCCTGTAAGAAAATACAGATAAACAGGACATAGATATTCCTGAAAAGTAAGGCTGCATTGTTATAACAATTTAAATCTGGAGGTTTAGATTTTTACAAATGTCCATTCCTGTCCAGTTCTCTTAACCACTTGAGTCCCAGACACCATTTTAAAACAACTCTGGTGCCAGTGGAGGCGTTACGGCATCCACTGACACTAGCGGTGCATACGACACAAACAGCAAGGATCTAGCACTAAGCCCAGGAGCTGAAGCGTTCTATAGGAGTGCACTGTAGAAGCACGGGAGTGTAGTGACAACACAAGTGACACCAAGGCACTTTCTCTGAGTACGGAGACCGGACAGAGCTGTTACAGATTGCTGCTATGGTGACCTATTGCTGGCTGGTGGCAGCCAGCAATAGATCACTATAAAGCTGGCCATACACCTTACAACCACCGCACGACTTTCGTTGTGCGATGGTTGTAAGGTCATTAAAATTTCGTACGACCGGCCCATCTTGGACAGGCAGATCGTACTTGCGATCATCGCAAACCCTCCCCACTGAGGGGAGGGCTTGCCGATGATTGCAATGCTGAGCGGGCAGTGTGCGCTTGTGCGGCTTTCGTCATCCGAGCACGCTACCAACCCGCCGAAAATCGTACGATTTTCGGCGGGTTTTCCAGTGTGCTAGGAAGACGAAAGTTGTGCGACTGTACAGTAGATGCGGTCGCACACTGCCCATACACCTGCTGATTATCGTACGATAATCAGCAGGTGTATGGGCACCTTTAGAAGTGATCTGCTGTGGCACAGCTGCATGGGGAATCTGAATCAGGTCTCCTAAAAACAAATACAATTTTTCCCAAATCGCAACAATTACATCAGATGATCTGGATGACATTTGCATTAAATGCATCAAATGCTCATGTAAGTTAACGCAATGTCATTTGCATTTTTAGTGATCGCAAACCTGTGAATGATCATTGTGCTAATTTGTGCGCTCATCAACCTAACTTAATCTTATCCTAACATAATGCTGGTAACTTCTGCAGTTTACGTAAACCCTGCATGTGTCACAAGTAACGATGAAAGGGAAATAAAGCTCTCTCAAAATAAAACGCATATGTTTAAGCTTTATTATTTCATGATGTTATATAAAAATCACATCCATGTGAGAGCTTTTTAATCAGCGGACTTTGTTATTTATATTTTGGCTTAGATATATGGGGTCGTGCAAGATTATGTAAATGTTGCATTGGTTAAAATTACAGGAAAATGCGCTTGTACATTTTGTTTTATGATCTATTCCCAATAAAAAAAGAAATAAAAGTATCCAAATGTGCTTCTACGTTAAAGCCCTAATATATTAAACAATGTACAATATGTTTGGGTTTACTACAAAAGCTAAAAGATATAAAATGCAAAACCAAGGCATCACCAAATTCACTCACAAGTAAAACTAAGCTGATCTAAACAGCAGCTCTACATGTGTAATCATGTGAACAGATCTGTACTTAGAAGTATATAATACATACTTGGGTTTATGTAACACATACAAAATAACTAATGTATATTTTTTTTTATTCTAATTATTATGAAAAAATATATAAATACATTATTATAATGTATCCCTGTAATACATAATACTGTGCTGTAGTATATTTGCTTTTAAAGCATAACTATACTTTAAAACATTTCCATCTTAAAATATATTGCCTGCGAGTACAAAAAAAGAGAGAGAGAGATTAGAAATGCTTTCTTCAGGACTCCCTGTGAACTCAATAGTCAATAGTCACATGATCATTTCCAGAGGGAAGGATCTGGCTTTGGAAAAGATGAAGGGCTTACATCACATTTTGACAGAGAACATGTGAGTAAGTGCACAGCATTCCTAGGTATATATATCCCTGACCTAGCTCAGTCTTTAAAGAGTAACTCCACTTTTGCTGAGAAAAAAACAAACAATCCTCTCTGGGTGATCAATGTAAATTGTAAGGGCTCTAACAAATTCTGTTGCAGATTTCTACCTGTTTCTGTTCTGAGGTAATAGAAGTCTGTTGGAGCATGTCCTTTGAAAGCTGATTCCTGAATGGGAGAGTATGTTCACTGTAATCAGCTGTTGGACTTTGTGTTGTAATGAGGATAGGTGCAGTAATTAACACTTATGGAGTATCGCACCAAAAATGAAACTCCTATTACAAGGAATGCAAAAATATGTAATATTGTCTTAAGGTGCCCATACACCTTACAACGGTTGTAAGCTTATTAAAAGCTTGTTTGATCTACCCATCTTGGACAGGCAGATCGTACTTGCGATCATCGAAAGCCCGCCCCGCTTAGGCTTCCGATGACCGCAGTGAGGGGCGGGCTTCCAATCACTGCAAACAGGCAGTGTGCGCGTGCGCACATCGGCCCGTTGAGCAGTTGTCGAACAAGCAGGCCACTTACGGAAGACATGCGACCGTACAGTAGAAACGGTCGCACGCCTTCCATACACTGTACGATTATCGTACGATCGAGGGATTTCCCACGATTCTCTTACGAGAATCATACAGTGTATGGGCACCTTTAGTGTAGACGTGTGTCAAAATCAGTTAGCCAATCATAGAAGCAGGAAATTACATTTCTGGGGGTGTTTTGTACACTTACAGGGTACAGAACGCCTTCAGGTTGTCATATTCCATTGAAACTTTTTGAACATTAAAAAAAATTAGAATAAAATTAAGTTTTAAATGTAAAGGTAATTTTTAATAACATTAAATTACAATATAAATTATTTTTCATTTTTTTTTCTTTTTTTTTATAGGTGGAGTTTACCTTTAGAGAAAAATTTTATTAAGGAAGAGTAAAAGTGATCAGCTTGATGTAACTAATTAGAACAGTATGTGTTAATGTTTATAGAAAAACTTGTTTCATGTATATTTTGTGATTATATATGCAATTACATGTGTCTTTCTGCCTAATCTCATTACATATTGGCTGTGCTTTACGACTTCTTCTCACAGCACAATAGTTACCTTATTGTGGCTATTAAAAGATAGACAGAGTGGCACTAAGCCACTGAGAGCTTCCTCTAGTGGCTTATCTACAAATCTCTATACTTACTTCAGTTACAAAAACATAAAACAACAAACTGGTAAAAACTGTAAAGTACAAGTCATATCAAAAGTAATTTTTAAAGAGGACATTTTTTAGACCAGTTTTAATATTAGAAAATGTTTATTAGTTTTAAAACTGCAGCATTTTTTTTTTTTTTACTATTTATGTAACACCTTTGTCTCCTAAATAAACAGTTATTATAGAGTACACTCATGGGATTCACAGAGAAGAATGGGTTATGTAAGGCTTTATTCACACTAGCTGCCTATGTCTAAGAATTTAAAGTAGCAGATACTGTAGAACCATGTTTAACTATGGTGCTTTTGGACGTTAGTTTTCATGCATTTGTTATATCCACATATATGGTTTTTACATCATTTTATGTTATCATTTTACATGCATTGCATTTTGTTTTCAAATTTGTTTTGTTTCTATTCTGGGTTTTTTTTCTCTTTTCATTTATCTGAAATTTGTATCTGTTCGACATTTGGATCGATCCGAAGTTTTCGTTTTTGGAATTTAGATCTATTTAAATCAATTTGAATGGAGTTAGGTTGTTTTTAAATGAAAAGAAGAAAAACAGCGTTGGGACCCCCTGGCAAAGCATCTTGAAATCACAAAGGGGCATCCAGGTCCCGCCCCCTTTTGTGAATGATTAAGGGGTAAGTCCTTTATTTGGAAAAAAAACACAATACAGTTGTTGACAATTCCTTTATTAAAAAAAACCCCCTAGGTCAATCACATCCTCCCCTCACCAACTGAACGACACAAAAAATCCCCGCCCCCTGGCCGATCCCGATGAACACCGACCGCACGTGACAGCTCTGCTCCAGGAGGTAAACAAAGGAGCAGAGCGAGTGGTGACATTACAGGACTTGTTCCACCCTTTGGTTACATTCCATAAGGGGACCTAGAGCTGTCCCGGAATGTAAACAAAGGGGCGGACCTCACAACTATGTTTACCTTCCAGAGCAGATCTGTCACTTGCGGCCGGTCCGATCCGGATCGGACATGGTGGCGGGGATTTTTTTGTTTCGTCGAATCAGTAGGTGGGGGGCATCATGATTGATGAGGATCTACATCACTAGACGACGTGATTGACCTGGGGATTACATCGATGGATATTTTTCTTTGGGGGGGTCAAAGAATTGTCAACAACGGTGTCAAAATTTGACTTTTGAGAATTGTGTGGTGTGTTTATTTACTATTCTACTATGTATATAGGGAATGAGTAGGGATAACCACTGCCCCTTACTCATTAATGAGGGGGCGGGAAAATTCAGAGAAGCCTCCCTGCCCGCAGACCCCCACTACCACCAGACCAGTGTTGTAGGGAAAGGGCCCTTGTCCTCATCGCCCTCTGGTGAAGCACCCTCTCTATTAGTATGGTGCAGGAAGGGGGCTGCTTGATCTTACCCCCCCCCCCTTCCTGCTGTGCCAGACTGCTGCTTGATTTAAGGGTCTGGTAAGGGATTTTAGGGACTCCACACATTTTTTTTTTTGGCATGGGGTCCCCCTTAAAATTCCTACTGAATCTAAAGGGTAGGAATTGGGGGGACCCAAGTGGTTTTTATTCTTCCAGTTTAACAACATTATTATTGACAGTCTGACAAATTTCGGATGAATTTTCGTTATAATTCGGATATGTTTATGAATTTGTTATTTATTTTGTCCAAAAATGCAATTTTCGTCCAAATGTCAGTTCGGACGAGAACAATGCCCATGTATAGTAAACACACTGGGAGGAATTTATCAAAACTGGAGCAGACAGAATCTGGAGCAGTTGCCCATAGCAACCAATCAGCTTCTCTCTTCAGTTTGTACACTTAAGCTTTGAAAGTGAAAGACAGAAGCTAATTGGTTGCCATGGACAACTGCTCCAGATCCTGTCTGCTTCGGTATTGATAAATTCCCCTCACTTTTTATAGAATCTTGACTTAGTTAACCATGTGAATGGTTACATTGATGCCCATTACATTAATTCCAGCACACTGTGCATTAATGCAGCTATGTGCTACTAGTGTGAATGAAGCCTAAAGAGGGAAGGGGGGTGAAACACTCCTATGCAGAAATTTCTTCTTGAGCTACTGAGCTTAGTAAATGGGAATATTTCAGCAAAGCAAGTAGGCATAACCTAGAAAACATTTTAAAATGAACCTGTACAACATTTTTTTTTGTCTTGACAATAAATAAAAGGAAAAATATATGCAAAATGACCATATGTTACAGTTAAGGTAAATATTGCAATAAGAATTCAACATATGTACTCACTGAAAACACAGTATGTGTACCCTTCAAAGCGACTTTGTCACTTACAAAAAAGCTTTAGCAAAAGAAGTATTGGTAAAGTAGATTGTAAATACTTACCTCTTTTACTATGCATACCATTGAATGCTACTCTGTTCAACAGGAATCCTCAGCTGACATTTCTTCTGAAACAACAGTTCTGGCAGTGTGTCCCCAGCCACATGTTGTGGTTCCTTCTGCCAAATCCCCACTATAGACAGAGATTGTAAGCCCTCACGGGCAGGGCCCTCCTTACCATCTTGTCTTGAATTGTATTGTGGTTCTAATGTCTTCCTTATATTGTAAAGCGCTGCGCAAACTGTTGGCGCTATATACATCCTGTATAATAATAATAAACGTGACATGGAAGTTGGCAGGAAAAACAAGTGAACTATACTCCCAGAAGTATCAGTTTCAAAAGTATCAAAATTTATAAAATATAAAAGATGAGGTTACAATGAGTAAATAGATACCCAACATGCCCAGGTTACAAATTGTGTGTGTCCGTGAAACGGCGACAAACTTCAGTACCCCAAAATGTCCATAGACGACGCTTTAAAAGCTCCCACAGGTCATCAATTTATACTGGCCCTAGAATTATTGCTCTCACTCCGGCGTGTGCGGCGATACCGAACCTGTGTAGCGCATTCATCGTTTTGATATGTAGGCGCACCCGACACATGTTTACGCGGCGATGCGCATGCTCACGGGGCGGGGGACTTTCATTTTTTTTCCTTATTTTTAGATTTATTTTAAGACCCCCTGTGTCACCTTTACACTCCAAATAAGCTATTGAAGTGGAGGTTGCACTTCAATAGCTTATAGCTGGGCTTCAGGAGCCCAGCACTGACAGCTATGGGACCGGAAGTGATGTAATCTGCATCGCTCCAGGTCCCATAGAATGGGGAGAGGATCGACAAACAGAGGTTCGTCCATCTCCTCCCCGGCTTCCCGCCGACACCAGAGAAGCCGGTACCGGGCCGGTAGGAGGGGCCCGGGAAACACGGCGGGGGTGTCGGGCGGGGGGACCCCTTCACCAGTTAGTAGAAGTGATCTGGCGACAGCTGAGTTACCAGAATCGCTGCTACTGTAAAGCCGACAGTCGGCTTTACAAGTTTAAACAGAGTGCCACCGGGAGTCTGTTTAAACAGCCCTGATGCCAGGGACATACACTGTATGTCGTTGGTCGTGAAGGGGTTAATTCAGCTCTCAACCAACTTTCAAGCCTTGAAATGGCTGGTGTCATAGTTTATCAGCTGTGCAACATCATGGCAACTGCAATCCAAATGGAGGCTAAATTGGCACCTTCCATGAATGTAAATAAGAGCTTTTAGGTCATTAAGATTGGCCACATCCAGAGGACTTTCAATACACAGAGATACACAATCACAAGAAAATTCCTTTTCTGCCTAGGAAATATTACAACCAGGTATCATCCATGAGGTCAATCCCACTTCATAGACTGTTAAACAGTTGTGCAAAATGTTTTTATCTTGCGAAAATCTAATTGCCTGTCTCTGTCTGACCATATGATGTGTTTTAACAAGCCAAACTATATATTTTTTCCCACTTTTAAAGTTGAATGAGATGCACAGTGAACAGTAACCAGGCAGCACATACTGTATATTGTGCAATAAAAAACTTAGCTTAAAATAGAAGCAAGTGGTACAGTTGGTAGTGTTGGATATTAACCACCAATATTTTGTTGAGCTGCTTATTATCAATCAAATACTGTATATCTTTATTAGCATATTGATGGGGGGTTTAAATTATAGCAGATTAAACTTGAGGTTTACAATTCTCAGTAAAAAAGATTTGATCTCCTAGCTCAGCCCTAATTCATTATTCATTAAAGGAGTCAGGCTTTCCACAATAAAAACACAGAGGGGTTAATCCTGGAAATAAAATGTCACTGGCAGTGAAAACATGCCACCCTTGTAACGACCTTAATAGGAGGGGGAGGTCACAGAGACATGAGCTACGGGTGGGGCCACTAACAGGGAAACAGCTGGGCTTTTTTCTTGTATATTTAACCTTAAAAATACATCACATCATCCAAACATCTGGCAAGCCTCTCCTCACAATGTCATCCACAAGTACAAACAAAAGTTCATTTTATGACTGATGTAAATATGTGTGGATGTTATGAAGTCATTAAGTCATAAAGACGAATCTTTAATGTTAAATGATCACTTGACAGTTGACACTGCGATTGTTCCAGATGGTGAGTAGGCAAGCCACAATACCAGCCGTCCACTTTCTGTTTAAAATGGCTAAAGTCCTGACCCCTGCCCAAAATTTACATAGATTGTGGAGTCAGCAACTGGTAGGTATACTGATGAACCTGGCAGGAACATGAGCCATTGATGAACCATTGCAGGCACTCTTTTCTTGGGGACAGGATGCCTTGGAGTCAGGCATGTCAATTCTAAGTTAATTAAAGCTATTGTTTAAAATAAACTCTAAGGAATAAGCACACCTTTGAGTTAAGAAATGTTGTGTTACTCCCCAAAAATATCAGATTTCATTCCAGTAGTTACAACCCTGAAATTATATTGTCTCTTCCTTTATAGGCCATGGGTTCTTTGACATATCGGGAGACAACATGAGGAAAGGGGGAAGGGCTGGCTGTGTTCTCTGTTGTATGAAATAAGGCCAACCTCAACATCCAATATGTTATAAGATAAAAGGTATCCTCAGCATTCTATTAGGTATACATGCTTATTTGTATCGCTGCCAGTAAGAAATAGGGCAACTGTACATAATTTGGTTTTGGAAATGTATCATGCAGTGCACCAATGATTGATATGATGATAATATTCCTAATTGTAATTGTTTAAGGTTACATTTAGCTTTTTGTGTTTATTGATATTAGTAGGCCCTTAATCCATGCTAGATAAATCAACCCCATAAAACCTACTCTCAGTCCAGTATAAAAGTGCAAAAAAGTATCACTGCTTCATCTGACGTCAAGCCTCCAGCATCTGGGTACATATGGGTGCAGGCTGGGAGCTGTTCTCGCTCCAACACAGCAACACCAAGGAAAAAGAGCCGCGCACAGCGATCCAACAGAAAATACACTTTTACTCCATAAGGCAGAGCATTTCCTACATACCGTGACACCCCACCTAGAAGCCGACTGCTCTAACGTGTTTCACCTGTTTAGGGCTTGTTTATATAGACACTTGTGTCTACTGTCTTCCGTTCCAAGGTGGAGAACCTTGAGAAAGGTGAGAAATGTAACTCTTTCTTTTTCAGGAAACTCCACTCCGGACACACTCCCTTGCCTGAGCTTCACGACGAGACCGGAACACTCCAGAAGGGGAAGGAGGCTGTGATGGAAGTGGTCAGCGGCTACTACACCAACCTCTACTCCCCAAAAGACACGGACGAGACGGCCGCCGACAGGTTCTTGTCAGGTATCACTAACACTGTTGATCCTGCAGATATGTCGGCCACTAACTCTCCCTTGGCGTTGGAGGAGCTGCACTCTGCCGTCAGATCCTTTAGGCTCGGTAGGACCCCGGGCTGCGACGGTCTCCCAGCTGAACTTTATGTTGCGCTGTGGGACCTCGTGGGCCCGGACCTGCTGGAGCTGTACGAGGAGATGGTGGTGGAGGGCAGAATGCCTTCGTCGCTGAGGGAGGGGATGATCACGATTTTGTATAAGCGTAAGGGGGAGAGATGTGACTTGAAAAATTGGCGTCCCATCTCTCTCTTGAACGTGGACTACAAAATCCTCGCCAAGGTTCTGGCCAACAGGCTGAAGGCTGTCATCGGACAGATCATCCACCCGGATCAGACTTGCGGTGTACCTGGACGCCGTATCGCGGACAGCCTTGCGCTGGTTCGGGATACGGTCCAGTACATCAAGGACCGCCGTGTGCACGCGGCCCTGGTCAGTCTTGACCAGGAGAAGGCCTTTGACCGTGTCTCGCACGGTTTTATGGTCAAGGTTCTGCGTAGGTTTGGCCTTGGGGAAATGTTTTGTTCGTATGTTAACCTGATGTACCTTAATATCCGCAGCTCGGTGCTGGTGAACGGCTGGAAGACTGACCCCTTCTCTGTCCTCTCCGGGGTCAGACAAGGCTGCCCTCTCTCACTTCTTCTTTTTGTTTGTTGTATAGAGCTCTTCACCAAGTGCATCAGACAGAATCCAGAGATCAGAGGGATCACCGCACCGGGTCCAGACAGACGGGAGGCCAAGTGTTCGTTGTACATGGACGACGTGACGGTGTTCTGCGAAGACTTCGGCCGAGCTTCAGGGCAAAAGTCAACTGCGGGAAGTCGGAAGCCATGCTCTTCGGAAAATGGACCTGCCTTCTTCTGCGCCCATCCCCTTCAACATCAGAGCGGATTTCATCAAAATCCTGGGCGTCTGGTTTGGAGCTGAGGGCGCGGCCCTGAAGTCCTGGGAGGAGAGACTGTCAAAGATGCGGCAGAAGTTTGGACTCTGGAGCCTTAGAGAACTCACCATCGAAGGAAAGACACTGGTACTCCGCAGCGAGATTCTCCCTGTGTTGCAGTACCTCGCCCAGGCCTGGCCCCCCCCGGGTCAACACCTGCAAGGCCATCACCAGGGCGGGGTTTCACTTCATCTGGGGCTCCAAGATGGACAGAGTGAAGCGGGCTATTATGTTCAAAGAGCCCCTCAAAGGTGGAAAGGGCGTTTCGGACATTGCCACCATGCTGAGGGTTTTCTTTGCTTGTAACTGCATCCGCAGGACTTTGATTGAAAAGACTTTGGACTCTGCCGGGAACTCCATGTCCCGTTTTTTCCTCCTGCCTCTTTGGAGGACCCTGGGATGGGACAAATGGGGCAGTTCGGTCCCCTACAACTGGGACACTCCTTGGTTTTACCTGGACACTTTCAAGTTCATCAGGGAGCGTGGACTGCATGGAGTTAAACCGGACTTGTGGAAGCCAAAGACTATTTACAAGCTCATCAGAGCTAAGGACACTGTTGAGACTGTTCCAGGCCTCCCTCTAGACACTTGCAAATTTGTCTGGAGGAGTGTCTCGTCCAAGAGACTAACCAACAGGCACAAAGATCTGGCGTGGATGGCGGTCCAGGGAGGATTGCCCGTCAGGACTTTTATGCACGCCAGAAACCTGTGCAGACACAGGCATTGCCACTTTTGCATCACCGAGGAGGAGACCGCTTTGCATCTCTTCTGGCATTGCCCTGTTGCACAGGCCCTGTTGAGGGCTCTGGAACACGAACTCAAAGACTTTGTGCCGCTGACAGCGATTACTCACTTTGGTGTGATGTATGGACTGTTTTGTGGCGCTTTTACAGAAGACGAAATCGGAGGCGCCTGGCGGGTGATGTGTTGCTTCAAGGATGCTATTTGGTGCGCAAGGAAGCACCTCACCCTCCGGAGGGAGAGGATGTCCACTGAGGACTGCCCAGGGCCGTCTTTAACGCGGGGCAAAGAGGGCACTTGCCCCGGGCCCAATCATGGCTGTGGGGCCCAAAGCAGCTGCCCCTTGAGCCCGCAGAAACTTGCCGATCGGATCGCATAGTATAATATGTTATGGCAGCCGCATACGGCACTGCAATAACGTATTGTTGTCCTATGCGATCTGCACGATCGCATCCTAAAGGTGTAGCGCCTCCCCCGCCCGTGTAGCACAGGGATCGGCAAGGTGTCCGTACCGCCGCGGTCGTACCGTAGAATCAGCACAGGAAAAAAAAACCTTCCTGCACGTGGGCAGGAAGGTACCAAAACATCACATTAGATACTACTACTACTACTACTCATTGTAGAGCTGGAGCACTCATAATGTTAAAGTGTTAATTAATGTTATGTAACATTAAAGTGACACTAAACTCAGGTGTTAATAGTTAAGGTACTTGAAGGCATTTTTAAGATTTAACCCCTGAGTTTCGTGTCTATGCCTATTTAATAATAACTGACAACTGATAAGTTGGTCATAAAAGAATTGATAATGGTGGTAAAATTACTAATATATATATATTAAGACCTGAAGAAGAGAGGTTCACTATTGAAAGCTTGTCTTTTATATATTTTGTTAGTCCAATAAGAAAGGTATCATTGCACACTGCAATACTGCGTTTTTTTTTTTGTGAACAACACCAAATCAGTGATTGATTGATAGTAAAGCTGTCATCTTTTTCTACTTTTTTGCGGGTACTTAAAACAAAAGTGCTAATTAACTCTAACAATGAACCAAACATTTATTTGATCAACAAGTGTTCCTTTGCACTTATCCTACAAGTTCAGCAAAATGCTTTCAAGGGTGAATCTCTGTGGAATACAGTTACCCACCCCCTATGTTATGGAGAAGATAAGTTAATCAACAGTTATAGTTACATAGGTAGTCAGGTTGAAAAAAAAGACAAGTCCATCGAGTTCTACCTGTAGACAAAGCTGCTCCTCCATAGATAAAGTATAGTTAGGGAGTGGTATCACCCTAGGACAAGGCAGTGTGTTAATGGAAGGATCACCATTTGTAAACAAACCAAAAAATGTCTGAACAAAATAAAACTAATTCAGTCACTACATCTATGAACTGGTGCCAGTCTGCAATAAAGTCAATTTTTGTTCTTTGGTTGGCTTACATTTTAAACCAAACCTGTCATGAGAGAAATACATAGGAGAGAATTTATCAAAACTGGAGCAGACAAAATCTGGAGAAGCTGTGCATGGCAACCAATCAGCTTCTCTCTCATTTTCAAATCTTAACTATGGGACAAATGGGACAGTTCGGTCCCCTACAACTGGGACACTCCTTGGTTTTACCTGGACACTTTCAAGTTCATCAGGGAGCGTGGACTGCATGGAGTTAAACCGGACTTGTGGAAGCCAAAGACTATTTACAAGCTCATCAGAGCTAAGGACACTGTTGAGACTGTTCCAGGCCTCCCTCTAGACACTTGCAAATTTGTCTGGAGGAGTGTCTCGTCCAAGAGACTAACCAACAGGCACAAAGATCTGGCGTGGATGGCGGTCCAGGGAGGATTGCCAGTCAGGACTTTTATGCACGCCAGAAACCTGTGCAGACACAGGCATTGCCACTTTTGCATCACCGAGGAGGAGACCGCTTTGCATCTCTTCTGGCATTGCCCTGTTGCACAGGCCCTGTTGAGGGCTCTGGAACACGAACTCAAAGACTTTGTGCCGCTGACAGCGATTACTCACTTTGGTGTGATGTATGGACTGTTTTGTGGCGCTTTTACAGAAGACGAAATCGGAGGCGCCTGGCGGGTGATGTGTTGCTTCAAGGATGCTATTTGGTGCGCAAGGAAGCACCTCACCCTCCGGAGGGAGAGGATGTCCACTGAGGACTGCCCAGGGCCGTCTTTAACGCGGGGCAAAGAGGGCACTTGCCCCGGGCCCAATCATGGCTGTGGGGCCCAAAGCAGCTGCCCCTTGAGCCCGCAGAAACTTGCCGATCGGATCGCATAGTATAATATGTTATGGCAGCCGCATACGGCACTGCAATAACGTATTGTTGTCCTATGCGATCTGCACGATCGCATCCTAAAGGTGTAGTTATAGGAGCAACATATTTTGCAGTGGTTGCTTATAAATTATGCCTATAAGAAATCCTAAATGAAAACTGTATAACTTCAGTGCTGTGAATATAAACATGAAAGTGTAACCACATAGCAAAAAAAAATAATACATAAACATTTACATTTCTACATTTATAAAGTACACTTGTTGTTACTGTAAGTTTATTAACCTTGCCTCTAGCACTGCAATGAGGGGATCATGCCAGTCCCGGAGCCTGTTCGGAGCTCCTACTGAAACCTGCACATCAAGTTTGAAATAATCTTTGGCATATAATTACATTGTTACTTAGAATAAAGTAGTATTAACCACTTCAGGACTGCCGTGCACACATTATATATATTTAAGACCTGAAGAAGAGAGGTTCACTATTGAAAGCTTGTCTTTTATATATTTTGTTAGTCCAATAAGAAAGGTTGTTCACAATATATATATATATATATATATTGTGAACAACACCAAATCAGTGATTGATTGATAGTAAAGCTGTCATCTTTTTCTACTTTTTTGCGGGTACTTAAAACAAAAGTGCTAATTAACTCTAACAATGAACCAAACATTTATTTGATCAACAAGTGTTCCTTTGCACTTATCCTACAAGTTCTCAACAGTTATAGTTACATAGGTAGTCAGGTTGAAAAAAAAGACAAGTCCATCGAGTTCTACCTGTAGACAAAGCTGCTCCTCCATAGATAAAGTATAGTTAGGGAGTGGTATCACCCTAGGACAAGGCAGTGTGTTAATGGAAGGATCACCATTTGTAAACAAACCAAAAAATGTCTGAACAAAATAAAACTAATTCAGTCACTACATCTATGAACTGGTGCCAGTCTGCAATAAAGTCAATTTTTGTTCTTTGGTTGGCTTACATTTTAAACCAAACCTGTCATGAGAGAAATACATAGGAGAGAATTTATCAAAACTGGAGCAGACAAAATCTGGAGAAGCTGTGCATGGCAACCAATCAGCTTCTCTCTCATTTTCAAATCTTAACTGAAAAAACTGAAGAGAGATACTGATTGGTTGCCACAGGCAACTGCTCCAGAATCTGTCTGCTCCAATTTTGATAAATTCTCCCCCAGTATGTGCCATTGCCAACCTCCAACTGAAAACTCGAGTTGCTTGGATGGCATGTTGTATAGCTCACTTTTATTCCTTCTCAATCATTAACTTTACTTGCTGTGTTCTTTTGTTTGGTAAGTGGCTTGGAAATCCGAGATAGAAAGGCAACCGGCATTTTCACACATATTTTGGTTATGACATATTCCCCCTTTGATGATATATTGCCTACAAGCACCTATGTTAGCCTTCAGAATGCACTCTGTTTGCGCATGAAGCCCTGTTCCAGGCTGCACATGGGACTTCAACTTCTGTCTAAGTTTAGAGTAAGCCCTGTCCATTCCCGGCACAAAGTCCCACTTCCTGGCAGAAAAGGCCGGGGCTTCATCTCAACTTTTGCAGAAATTGAGGCCTCATATACAGGCTGGACCTAACATCCAAAGGGGTTTCACAGGGATACAAAGACAATGGGGGGAATTTATCAAAACTGGGGCAGGCAGAATCTGGAGCAGTTTCCCATAGCAACCTATCACATTTTTTCTTCAGTTTGTTTAGGTAAGCTTTGAAAATAAAAGAGAGAAGCTGATTGGTTGCTATGGGCAAATGCTCCAGATTCTGTCTGCTGCAAATTTTAATAAACTTCCCCCAATGTGAAGATTAACACATGCACATTAAGCACTGTTGTAGGCCCAATCAGGTTTCCATTATTGATAGTCCTATAAATGCTCCTGTTTTTTTAATGGCAGTCCTAGACCTGCTCTTGAATGTATTTTTCCCTGAAACTTTGAGCCATGATGTCCACTCGCTGACTTTGCTGATTTTGTTTGCACTTGTATGTTTTTATTATTTATACATTTCATTTTATCATTTTATAATGTAATTTTATAATAACTGCTAGGATCTGCTGTAACATATATTGTTTAATACTGCAATCATTTAACAGCTCATTTCCATTTTGTTATAGGATACATCTGTGTCTCATATAACATGTTGCACTAATAAGTTTACATGCCCTGCTAGAATTTGGATGATGCGGACCGTTTATTAAGAAATCTTGAATGATAACACTAAACACATTCCCTTTTCTTTAAATGTCATTGGGATTAAACTATTAGGCATCATAGAAAAAACACAATCAATAAAGCAAAATATTAAAATGGTCCTGATCAAAAGTTTACATACCATCAATTCGTAATATCGTGTATTGCCCCTTTTATCTTCAATGGCAGCTTGCAGTCTCTAGTTATAGTTGTGAATAGGGCCCTTTATTTTCTCATGTGGTAAAGATGCCCATTCTGCTTGGTAATGTCTCCACGTCCCGTAAGCTCTTTGGTTTTCTAGCATGAACTGAATGTTTCAGATATCACCACAGTAGCTCAATGATGTTTAAGTCAGGAAAATGGGATTTCTGCTACAGTCACTGAAGGGTCAACTTGGCCTTGTGCTTTAGGCCATTGCCTTGTAGCATCCGGGCTGATAAATGAAAATCTTGGGTTTGGCAAGATTTTCCAATAATATGCTGCATTTGTCCTGCCATCAGTTTTGAATAAAGTGCATGTGCAGCTGTAGCTCACACCCCTCCAAAACAGTAGAGATCCAACTTCATGCTCCCTGGTAGAGAGAGTTTGCTTCTCTTCATATGGTGTGTTGACTCCTCTCCAAGCATAATGATCATAAGTTCAATTTTGGTCTCATCATTTCAAATGATTTTGTTTCCGATATGTTGAGGCTTCTCTAGGTGCTCTTCGGCATACTGCAAGTGTGCTGTTTTGTGGCTTTGGTACAGCAAAAATTGTTAACATTTTACAAATTATAAAACAAATGATTATCCGTCGCTATAGTGCTCTCCCCAAACTCCTCAATAAAACCCTATTGACAGCTGCAGAGATAAAGAAAAGCTATGTAAACTTCTCCTACAATATATCAAACAAAAGACACTAGCGCAGTCTCTTTTGTTTAATGTTTTACAAATTCTGCCAGGGACATGTAAACTGTATGTAAGCACACTTGAATGTGCGAAAATTATCTGCATGCATATCTTTCTCTATACTCTTATATTAATAATTATGACTACAATTATTCTGATTATATAACCATGGCTATGTGACTACAACCACGTGTAATCTTGAATTTGTGAATTATAATCATGAATCCATATGTAGAGGTATCTATTATATTAATAACATCTTTGACGATAAAGGTACCTTTTATGTTTGTTGTCAGAATTACAAACATTCACCGTGAGAACTGATTATTTTGTGTTAATAACAATTCAATATTTTATATTTTTTTATGGTTCATTTTTGGGTTATAGATTGGTAAAATGGCTTATATTCGGGTCAATACTTTTTCCCAGTTTTTTTGGCTAAAATTAGATAGCTCGGCTTATATTCGGGACGGCTTATACTCGAGTATATACGGTAAACTGTACTGATATAAAGTGCCTAAATGTGTACCTATGAAGGTTAAAAATAAAATCATTCATGAGTTTACTTAAAGGCTTACTCCAGCCAAAACATTGTTTTGCTTTAGATGAAACAACAGTTACAATTGTGGGTAGGTTCATATTCATTACATTGATAAGATTTTCTCTCACTTCCTGTGACACTTGTACCTGAAGTGGGGAATATGGAAATCCCCCGAACAGGAAAGGAAGGCACAGACAGCATTAAAAAAACTTCTAACTTACTTCTTCAAACTGCTAAATATGCTTTTGTCTTTGTCTATATCCCTGGTGTAGAGATTTCCTTTCACTTCATGTCCTTACAAGAAGTGAGGGGGAATTTCCTCAACAAGGACACAGATAGACCTAACAAAGGCTCTGACTCTTCCCCGCTCTTTCCACAGAAAAATATGTTTTGTCTAAAGTTGGGCTTTAACATAATATAAATAGATATATATTATACACACACACAGTATATACAATATATACATATTTTGGGAGAGGGGGATTATCATTTACTACACAGTATTGTTAAAGTAGGATACCTGCCATTCATTTTTTTGTTTTGGATAGGTTGTGGAAGAGTTAGAGTCTTTGCCAGGCTTTTATTGCTAATTTTGTCCTTGCTAGAAAGATTCTTCTCCTAAGTGGTCCCCTGGACAGAAAGTACCCTATGGAACTGTAGATGAGAAGAGGCATGACGGATGTAGAAAAGATCTGAACAATGGAAGGAGTAAGTATTTAAAATTGGAAGGGAGGGCGTGGGGTTGTCGGTTGGAGGAGAAGAAAGGGGGAAAATCTGGGCAGGGTAGGTCAGGTGGATTAGTGTTGGTGGGCAGAGAATGGGGTAGTCATTTTAAGGTGTATTTCCACTTTTGCAGTCAAATTTAGGAAAACCCCTGCATATGTTCATCATGTGTTCCTAATCTCACAGCATACTGAAAAATTACTTTTTAAAAAAAAAATCTCACCTTTTACATGTGTAGCACCCTATAGGCATGAATGCTATTAAATTTAGTAGTTTGAGATTGTAAGTAGCCTGATGCTGATTTGTAGTCTATGTTCATTTGGTTTCCCCTAATCAATCTGTCATCATTTGCATCTGTCTGCTGCTGGGTGTACCCTGGTCACAGAGCAGAGCAACCAATGAGAGATTGCTATGAGTAGATATCCCTCTCCAGCCAATCACTGTGGGGCTAATGGCCAGTTGTGCATGCTGAGAGAGGAGGTAAATACTTGGGGTGAACCATGTGAGCTCTCTTTTCCTCCCCCGGGCCCTGCCTGTGGGGAGGCTGCTATGGACTGTCTGAGATGGCTAGGCCTGTAACCTGGCGATTAGTCGTGTGGTTGCACTGGAGTCTGGAGGCCTAGTGGTTAGCAGGCATAGACAGCTATGAAAGCCTCAAGCTCACAATATACATTACAATCTATGTACAAGCTCTTTTAACTTACCAAACTATGTAATATGAGGACTAAAACTACCAACAACTATGTAGCGCAAGGACCTGCTTGACTGGATACAAATTGTTTGGATAGATTAGGCAGGTCATCATATTGCATAGTTTTGGTAAATCTAAAAATGATCACATGTATGGTGACCCTAAAGGAGATTGTACAATCAGACTGCAACATGTGTGATGAGTTTTACAGAGATTCTAAACATTTGTGGCTGTAAATCCCCTTTAAAGTAGAACTCCAGAAAAAATGTTTTGGAAAGAGAGGGGAGGGGTAGAACCTCCGTCAGGATTTTATTGCGGTTTGTGTTCCCGTGAGTGTGGGAGGCATGACTTCCCCTCACTATTTGTAATGATGACTATTGTAACTGGAACAGAACATGAGGAGGGAATTTACAATTTTCCAGTGGTCACCAGAACAGGGATTGATGGGTCCCAGTAATAAGGGATTAACTCCCAATAATAAGATTTCCCTCATTTTAAGGGTAAGAAATTTACTTGCTTCCTGTTGCATTCCTCGGGACAGGAAGTGTTGTGAAATCCCACTGATGGGCACAGCACTAAAAGCACGACAAAAATTCTAACCCTTCCCAATTAAAGGGTTCTTAATTAGAAAAGTAAGTACATAAACCAATTACGCAAAAGAGACTGAAAGAGGACTGCTAAAGTGCATACATAGGCTTAAAATAAGTGTCTAGCTGCATAACTTCATAGTTCTGTTTAATAAATAATAAGAAAAAAGTAAGAAAATATAAAACAATATGGTCGGCAGTCATACAATGGATCGGATCAACACATTTTGAAATGCCCTGGAGGATTCAAAAACTTCACAACATATTTAAAACAATTAGTGATTACCAAAGAGCCTCCATCTTTGATACCTGGCTCCATTCTAGTGAAGGTCCGTTCTCCCCCCTTAAAGCTCCTGATGAACATGAAGTTCTTAGGTGAAAAGCAGATGTCAGCAGAACAGTGGTCCAAAATTATTTGAAGGATTCAAAACCACAAGCTTTAGTCTTTTACCCCGTACAAAAATCATTCAAGACAACAGTAATTTTATCATGATTAATTGCATTGAGATACCGCCTCCCCCTATTGTACATTATATGTATTACATATGGGGAGAAGATGTTCACTTGTCCCTGAAAATTAGAGACAGATTTTATACACCTACTGTAAATAAAATAGCAAGCTTGGCACTCTGCAAAACACATTCAAGCTGGGAATTTTTTTTAAAGTGACACTATCATGGAATATATATCTATCTCTTCCCCCTATTGTACATCATATGTATTATGTATGAGGAAAAGATGTTCACGTGTCCCTGAGAATTAGAGACAGATTTCCAATATTTCCAATAGACAAGCTTTGCCACACTGCAAATCACACTCCAACTGGCACCTTTTTAAAGCTCCTGTCATTGAAGACGTATGGGGGCTGTTATTGCCGAGCTTCTTCAAAAAATGCTTGTAGCCTGCATTGATAACAGACCTGGAACAAGCATGATATAAAGCAATGTCAGAGAAGTGTCAGCATTTAAGGGAACAGAGCTCAGCAACGACAGCCTCCATGATTCTCTCATGTCAGTATTCTTTCAGGTTCAACCACTATAGTTTTGAAGCAGTACGGCACAAATGACACATCACATGTTTGCTATCCATTACACAAAGCAGATGCAGTGCCAACCAAATAACTATCACACATCTAAAAAAATATAGTGGCATAGATTTATATTTCTGCATGAAAGGCACATTTGAATATTGAAAGCCTCCATTTATATTGAATCAGTATTTTATCACAGGAGCTGTTCATCAAAACTTTAAACAACTCCTTTTCCTGCACTCCTCAGCAGACACCTCATAGAAACTTACACTTCAAGACCCCATTCAGACTTGTGTGTTAACACAACAACACACAGTAAAACACATATTTAAATGCACTTTACTGCAACATGTGTCAGCACATCTGGTGCCTTCCTGTGCCATTCATTATGGACATTATGTATGTCACCCCAAGATACTGTACAATAGCGGCGAACGCACAATGCACCACCACAAGCATGCTGTTTTTTGCTATTAGGTGCGTTACCAGTCAATCCCTGACAATTAAGCTGCCTTAACGCAACGCACCGCAATGGCGTGCATAACCTGTGCGACATTCTTTAACTTTTGACTTTCACATACAGAATGCTACAAAACAATCAGCATCATATTGTGCAAATTATTGACTTAGAAGATCCAAGCAATAGGATCTTTAGTTCATTAAAAAAAATGTGATTGCTAAAAAAATGAGCAAATAATGCACAATAAAAAAAAACAAAACGTGTTCGGCTCTTGTGAACTGATGCTTGTGTAGAATCTACAAAACAATGCTTCGTGTGCAGTAGTGATGCCCATATCATATGGGAGACGTGTGCAATATTGGGCGAAGTCTGTGCCTTACAGATTGCTAGATTCTTCCTCCTGTTCTTCCAGTTCAGCGCGATATTGTTCTGGATTAGGCTCCTCCTGAGGTACTTGGGAATGTTGCTTTCTGTAGATAGAAGGAAACGTAGCACAGAAGAGACATCATCAACATTTTCCCATACGGTCCAATAACAAGAGAAAAAAAGTGTCTGCATTACAAGATGAGAGATACAGTGCAAGGTATGAGAGCTTACAATCCAATATGAAAGCGTACCAACCACACAGGCTGTAAACAGGCAGGTTATATTTAACGTATGTCAGTATAAGCCAGTGCAAAATAACAAAAATATTGGCAGTACATGTCTGCAATTCACATTTGGCCGTGTTTTATTCCTTTAAATGCCTTGCAAGTACAAAAAAAAATACCTGTTGACCTGCCAGAAATACACTCAGCTTCTAATGTAGGATATACACTGTTTACACAAAATTTGCACAGTGGGTGCCTCTGTCCGCACCCTTGCACCCAATATCTCTCAATCAGCTGATCAAAGGAGCAGGTTGGAAAATCTTCAACCGAAAAGAGCTTCCAGCCAGTTAGCTGCAAGCTCTGTTTGGGTATTTTGACAGCGGCTGCCGGCAGCTGCCAGAATACAGAGGAAACAGCAGGGGATTCCTCCATCCACGCATATAAGCATTGATGGAGGAATCTGTTATATTTTGTTTGTTCAGCCTGCAGGTTGAACAAACAAAATATAACTGTGTATATGCAGCTTAATCTTGTTGCGGGCTGACAACACACAGTTGTGTGTTGTGGACTGAATAGTGTCAGCCCTGCCCAGTGTCTTTTGCTAAACTACTGAACCGCTAATTAGACTCTTTAAGATAACACAGGAAATGTGCATAAAGCTGACCATACATTAGTAGATGTTTGTATAAACGCCATACCATAAATCTCATTTTGAATGCTCTTTTACCTTTTACAAATACACCCAGTCAGGGTTGAATTTACCATAAGGCACAGTATGCTTGTGCCAACAATCATAGGCTATACATTTTTTCCCATCATCCACAGAAATGCTGCCTCTTATTGATGTTTACTTACACTCATTAAGTTGCAGTGGCACTTAAAGTGTATTTCTGGGCAAAATAAATAAAAAATAAACAAACATGTTCACTACATCTCTGCAATACATGCGCATATGGTTTATCCTTGTACAAACGATGCAAGTACAGAAAAAAATACCTATTGATCTGCAAGATATCCAGTGGGCGTCTAACTTCCAGTTTGAGTTGACAACGCTGCCTCTGCTGCCATGAAATCCCAAGCAATGCTGTCAGACCCGCCTGAGTTCTCTGCTACTGCACTACAGAACACACCCCATTCCTCATCTCTAACATACAGGGGTCTTGTATAGTACTGCACGGCAGGGACGTGCGGTCAGGGGAGGCAGGGGAGGCAGGTGAGGATAGGATTATGGAGGAAAAAGCAGTCAGCTTCATGTCTGAAGCTGACAGCTTTTTCTCTATTCAGATCGGCATCTAACAGGTTACACAGCAGGGAAATCCTCCCCGCTGTGTAACCTGTCATGGACAGAGCGCCTCAGCAGTGAGGAGCAAGTGAGGGACAGGGAGGCTCCTCCCTGTCTCCTCCCTTCCTCCTTTACACTAGCTTGGGGATGGGTTGGGGGTGGGGCTTCATCAGATGGGGTAGAGCTTTGGCCAGCGGGGGCGGGGCTGGGGAATGCCTCACCTGGAGCAAGAGGTACCGCACATCACTGCTGCACGGAATAACTTAGGCAGGGCTGGCAACACTTCTTTGAATCTCAGTACCAAATGGGCAGCGCAGTCAGCTCATAATTGGACGTTAGGAGCTCACTGGGTTTCTGGCAGGATCAACAGGACATTTTCTGTAGTTGCAGCATTTTAAAAAGAGACAAAACAGGAAGAAAAATCGCATGCTTTGCCGAAATGTACTAAATATGTTGTTGTTTTTTTTTAGACATATATTTAAGTGTGATAATGTGGCTGCATCACAATGCTTTCCTATGGGATTTCTCATGCTCTGTTGACACCAGTGCAGTCCATTCCGATGCAGTCAGAAAAAATACTGCTTGCCCTATTTTAGCTGCAACAGATTGCAACAAAACGCATCACAACACATCAAAATGCATGCAAATGCAGTGGAAAGCATCTGAAATCCAATTTTAAGAAAAAAACAAAACGCATCAATTGTGGTAAAATCGCAGCAAAACGCAGTTCTGGTGTGAAGCCAGCTTAAGTCAATGGTAAGAAGTGGAAAGAATGCGCTGGACCTGCTAAGCTTATATTGTTTGCTATGTGGCTGACCAATTATGTGGAAGAGTGAATATAGGTGATCTAACTACTGGACAGGCAGTGTCTACATTCTGGATGATCTCCACTGTCTCCTTGGTTTGTAGTGTCAAACTGCAGGATTGTGAATTAAAGGACCACACTTCATTTAATAGTCCAAACACATCTTTGTTCAATGTAGGGTTGAGGGGACAGTATATAAATAGACAATGCATTTTCGGGGCTCCTTCACATACCCTTTTCATCAGGGTTTGTCCAGTGTGTGAGAATGCATAGAGCTTGTAAGCAGCTGATTTGGCTGCCAAATGCGTTAGCCGGGTTCAAATCAGTAACGCAAACAGAACTTGATTAATAGAATAGTCTTTCTGTAGAAAGACTGTTCTTGAAGACAAACTGGAGCCGAACATAAAATGATGGCAGTTTCAAAGAGATTTTAGTTGCCATTCAATCACTGCCATGAGAAAGATATGATTGTGTTCTTTGAACCAATCATGGAGTCCTCATGTGAGCGAATGGGAGAAACTAGGATAAAGTTGGACAGGCCAGAGACACAGGGAGGACTTCACTGATGAACTTTGACCAGAGGACCTCACTGGAACAGAGGACAACATTAAGCCATGACAAGAAGCCATTTTCCAGAAAATGCTTAATCGCCACAAAGTCCTGTTCAGTGAAGAATTTGTAAACCAGCAACAACCGAAGCTCAGTGACTTTTTAGTGTATCCTTTTATAGAAAGCCATTGCATGTGTTAGAGAAGGGTATAGTGTACGCATGTGTATGTAGGTATTATCAGCTTGTATGTTTATGTATAGTTTTAGCTGTAACTAAGTAGTTTGTGTACATAACAATTGTTGTATAGTAAAAATACGGTAAATACTACTGTGTCAGTTTCATTGGATTTACTACAAGAATTAGATAAACACATAGATGTAAAAGTTTGGTAAGCAAAACAGCAGAGGGTTGTAGATTTGATCCCCAGAGGCTATGACTAATCTAACTAATGGACTGGCAGTGTCTACATTCCAGATCTCCACTGTCTCCTGGAGAGCCAGCCCTGTACCAACTATAAGCTTTAATAGCATCAACATTTCCTGTAAAAATAGAAACAAATGTTTTCTATTTAGTTCTCATGCAGAAATATTTTTTTTGCCAAAACCCATGTCTAGAAAGATCCCCTAATGACACCACCAAAAGGAGAAAATAGCAATAACAAGATCATCAATATAAGCAAAAATATACCTGCGCTTTATCCAAATAATGAAGCAGATAACTAGCAGAGTAAGGATGAATAATATTCCACCAATGCTACCTGATAAAAGACAAAATACATTACACACATGATAATGCAATATATTCCAAGGAAATCATTTGAATGGTAGGATTTTTTTTATTCTTACCAGCTGTTCCCTCTTGCTGCCACCAACTTTTATCTGTTCATATAAAATAAGACAGGACATGAATGTATGCAGAATGATACACATAATAATAACAATATGCACAATACTATTCAATCATTCCTTACCAGGATAATTTGCAACTTCCAACTCCAGACATTTTTTATTTTATTTTGAATAGTGTAAAAGGATTAGGGACTCTGTCAACTTTTAATAGATGTCTGTTTCCCTGCTTTGAAGAATTCCCCTTCAGGGGAAATCCATACTTCCCAGTTGTTCAAGAAAAGAAAGATCTTCCAGAAGCTCAATCCCTAGTCATCTTAACCCTATGTATTAACTCCACCAGTCCCACACTCATAACCATTATAAACAACCAAAAAAAAAAAATCCCACTATTAGTCTGTGCCTATAGCAGGCACATACTGCAGAAATTACTTAAAGACCAGGGCTACACAACACTATTCTGTGTTAAAATCCATATCTTATTTCTCAATTATCTTGTTTGCTATTTTGAAAAGCCAGAATAAAGGAAAAGTAATGATTGGAAACAACAATTCTGGGTTTAACCAATCATTTTTGGCATATAAAAATGGTCCACATAACTAGGGGCGTGATAGGCGTGTGCCCATTGCCTAAATACATTGAGGGGAATTCATCAAAACTGGAGCAGACGGAATCTAGAGCAGTTACCCATGGCAACAAATCAGATTCTCAGTTTCATTTTTTTTCATTCAAATTGAAAAGAGAAGCTGATTGGTTGCCATGGACAACTGCTCCAGATTCTGTCTGCTCCAGTTTATATGAATTCCCCCCGTTGTGCTGGAAAGTGTCCTTCTTTCTCATTTTAGAATGTACCTATTAAAATCTTATAAACATAAAAACAAACTTAGGCATGTGGACTGGTCACAGCAATGGCAGGGTGCTTTGAGGGGGATGCCCATATACAGGATAATGGATGGGGCATTTATGGGATATTTATGGGGGACTTTAGTCTCTGTGGTGATTGGGGTAAAGGAGGGGATATTTTAGTTGGTGTTCATTTACCATAGTTTTTGCTAGAGATGTCTTTCTTCGTGTGAATAAAACTTACTGAATGTTGCAAATGGTGACTGTATATATTTTTTTGGGATTGGTTTATTTTCAGAGAACATTTGTTTTGTCTGTTAAAACAGAATCACTATATATGGCCTGAGTTCTTTAATCCACCTTGGAGCTGCTGTAAAACTACAGATTGGTGGGGTCCACACGCATTGCAGTGTGTAATCTCCTGATACTACATTCCTTATAACAAACTACAGTAAAGTGTAACTAGTTGTAACAAAGATCTGCGCTCTTGGAAGACTGCTAAAATTGATAGTAAATTAGTAAGCGGTCCTAAAGCTGCTATGAGAAAAATATATGTGATTGGTAAGTCTTAACACAACGCTATAGGTGTTTAAGTAAACTAAATACCAATAATTAGAACGAATTAGTGTTACAGCTAAAACCCATATGGTGAAACATAAAAATAAAACATGTAATATTTAGTTAGGTGAAAACCATAATGTTCACAGTGAAAAAATACAATAGTGTAAAAAAATGTGTTTAAACCACTGAAGGGTCTTCAAAGAGACCTATTCAGTGTTTAATAAATACCATTTAAAGCATAAAGCTACTAAAGTGATACAATGTGGCAGGAATACCTAATAGTTACCTATTCAGTGTTATTCAATAACCTCTAAAGTATGAAGCTCCTTAAGTGATACAATGTGACAAAATATCAATTAAATGAAACACTAATACATCATAGCAATCTCAATAGTGGGTGATAGTACAAATTGCTACATGAGAACCCAGTGAACAAAAGTTCCAGTGAAAAAAGGTTTGAAAAAAATATTAAGAATTGAAAAAACTCCTTAAAAAGTCTCAATCCGTGATATAAAAAATATTGTTTAAATAGCAGAAAAAACGCCAAGCACACAAATATTCAACAGCTCTTCCTCGCCCGCTCTGCGGCCCCCAGGCGATGGTTACTCACCAGATGGTGTGTGAAAATCAAGCCCCTCTCAGAGGTGTGGGTCTAGTCCCCCAGCTCTCCCACCGATGCGTGCAGGATTCCCCCGGCAATAGAGCGGATACCGGCAGGTGTCTTCGCTCACAGTACCGCAACGGATACAGCTATCCAAACTACAGATTGGTGGGGTCCACACGCATTGCAGTGTGTAATCTCCTGATACTACATTCCTTGTAACAAACTACAGTACATTTTAACTAACCTGAAATGTTTGAGTCATGCCCCGTGGTTGTAATATAACTGATTGTAAGTGTTTCATCAGTGGAATTGTATGTGGATTCTGGAAATGATTGTGTCATTTTCCTTGAAGTTGAGGCATGTTCAGATGATCTGGGTCGTTGCGTCATTGTTGTCACTATCCCTTTTCCGACAGTATTTGTTGTAGAAGACGGTCCTGGTAAAAAAATAAACACATTTATATTTTGTTCTTGCTCTGTCAGACTATTTAAAATCCAGAACAGTAAAACAATGTAAATCTTTCCTGAGATAAATATAAGAGTTGGCATTTGCTGACATTCTGAAAATGATATTTGCTTGCTTTTTATGCTGACCACCTAGATTGAGTACTTTCTGAGTCAGGGGCTGGAAACAAGAAGACAAGTGAGGAAACTGTTGGGCAATTCACCCTCAAGAGTTCACAGCAGAAGCACTAGTGGAGTCCTTATCTGGGAGCAGCTGAGCTTACCCTGCTCCCATCTCCCACAGCTCCTGCTCTATATTTAGATAGCGATTTGAACGCTAGAAGACTGTAGAGTCATTGCTTAGTGGGGAGGGAGCAGGGTGAGTTGAACTGTTGAGAGAAAAATCTGAATAACTTAAGTGTTTCTGCTGTTAAATTTGAGGATGAATTTCTTTACAGTTTCTGTAGCTACACAGGCCAGTGAGGGCTTGTTTCAATGCTCATTTACTATAAGTGAAGTCTAAAATAAACACTCAAAGGACCATACCATGGCCACAGGTTAGCTTTAAAGAATGTCTCTGTGGAAAAAATGAGCAAGTTAGGTGTCCACTTAAACAACTAGAACATCTGTGCTCTTCATTAACTAACCTGCAGGGTGTGTTGTATGCCCCTCTGTTGTATGATGAAAATCTGTAGTGGTTATTTTTGTTGTGGAAACATGTGTGGGAACTTGTGCTTGTTGATTTAATTTTGTCTTTGATATTTGACTTGTCTGATCATTCTTCACTGTAACTGTTGACAGCAATGTTGTCGTAGACCTTTCCAGTTTCGTAAATGATTTGAATTTGCGGCTTGTACTTGACCCTAGAGAGAGTATTTAATTGTTTAGATACATGTAGTCATGTGCAAACAAAGAAGTTTGATGGGTGCACTGTTTACAATAACAAGGAAAGATTTAGCAAGAAAGGAACACATAGTGGTTGATTTACTAACCTTATAAACACACCACAAACATGTATACACCTCTGTAGTGTGTTCCCTCCCAGCATGATCTATGGGTGGATTCTAAACACCTTTGTAGTGTGTACACACCCAGCAGGTGTGTTGTGCAAAGCCCTGCATGAATTTGCAAGGTGATCTTGTGTAAATTAGCTCTATGTTGTGTTGCTTGCGTTGATGAATGCAGGAATGTAAATGCATGAGCTAACCATTTTTGTCTAAACTGTGAAGCAGCATTACATCTGCATCATGTGCATGATTTTTCCATATATGGCATTAGTGGAAATATGCTTTTAGAGACTTTTTGGTTGATAAATACGTTTTGCTGTGTAAAAATCGCACGCACCTAGTGCGTGCGTGTGTTTAGGTTAGTAAATCACCCCCATAGACTCAGACAGCCATCCATTGTGAATGTGGCTTTCAATCAATCAGGAGTTATGTGATCACATCAGTATTACCTCCTGAATGCTGGGCCGCCGCTGGTAAAGTGACAAATGCAGTAAAAATAACGTATGCTTTTAATGAATTGACCTGATATGTGCTATGGTTTTATCCAATGTGTACACTTTGTAAATAATGATAGACATGCAGGCAGCCATAATTAGCTAAATACATATGAAGGATGCGCTTCCTGCTCAGCAGTGCTGCCCAGTGATTAAGCTTTACAGAAAGCTGTTAAATGTAGAACTATGTTACAATAATAATAAATCAACATGAATTCTTGAAAATGCACCAGTTTCTCTTATATGAATGTGTGACAGATAGTAATAAAAACCTGACACGGGTTACATCCATTCCCTACTCTGTCCAAAATGACAAAAAAGTAGACTTGGCTGAAATTTGACTTTTAGTTTTTATTTGTGGGAAACCTTTAATGACCAGCATGGAATGTTCTTGTACAAAACAATTTATATGTCACAAAAATAAAATCTACTTTATTATGAATAGCGGTATACACTTTTAATGGTACCACATCCAAATTATTACATTAAAAAAAAAAAGCACTCCACTTGTTGGACCTTTTATGTGCCTCCGAATCCACATACACTGAACCAATAAAAATACTGAATATTTTAATGGAATGAAAAAATATATAAATTTCATCAAAATATTCAGTGTATCAGTGTATCATCAACATACCATACATATAAAGTATATAATATACTATATATACATATATATACAGTATATATTGTGAGTATATAAAGACTGCCCTAATGGCAAAAAGGGGAAAAAGAGAGAAGCATCTAATGATCATTTCTCGAAAATGAAGAGTGAAAAAAATGTAGAAAAACGAGATAGTAGTTTAACTGGAAATTGAATAATTGGTAGACTCAGTTAGAAGAATAGTTAGATTGTGATAGATTACAAAAGTTATGATCAGTTACTGAGATAAACACCTCTTCTCATATTTTTCATATAGCATTGTTAAGCTTGATTAAAACTTTATTTTTTAATCTAGTATAATATTAGACGGGGATAGCACGTACCCCTGAAAGTGTACCATCAACACAGGTTTATTTGTACTCAAAGAAGACCCTGCAAAAGAACAAGCTCCATACTTATCTTTCTGTGTCTCTATACCTACCTGGTCCGTGTGTTAAAATGTCGCTGTTTCGCTTTTCCCTAGCTGCCGCAGGTCAGGCGAGTCAAAAGCCCATCTTGTGTTCTGCATTTGCAACAAGTACGTGAATAAATAGACGTACTGGATTTGCTTTGGAGTGCCGTTGTCCATCCTTTACTCAAAAGCCCATCTGGCACACATGTGGTGCGTCCCATCAGATTGTATGCCCTGTAGTGATTTGCAAGCCACACCACAGGGCGCAGCAGGGGAGCAGGTATTTTACACACCCAAACGTGTAGGATATATGCTGTGACTTAGGGTGGAAGAAAAGCTGTGGCATTTCAACATGGGCTGCTGGAATGGTAAATATAGAGCCTGTTCTTTTATTGGGTGTTCTTTAATTACAAATGACCCTTGTGATGATAGGGTCACTTTAAAGAGAGACATGGAGACTTCCATTGTTGATCTCCTGTTTTGAAAATGATAGTTGCCTGACTGTCATGCTGAGCCTCTGGCTTCAAAACTTAAAGTTACTTAACTGAAAGAAGTATGCAGATACATTTTTTTTACTTTTTTCTGACTTCTTTAAACTACATTCTTGTTTCGGATCATTAACTCAGAGTACCAACACCAGAGAGAGCCAAGCAAAAGAGACCAGACCGCCATACACCCCCATACATTACAGCTGGCCGACACTTAGGGGGTTATTCATGAAGGAGCCGAAGGATCCAGCCATAGCTTTGGCTGATCATTCGGCTCTCTCCGGCCGCTGGAGTCCTTCGGGTCAGTCGAAACTGAAGGACTGCTGTACGGGCTATTTCTTTTTTTTTATATCTTTATTTCTTTTTTCATTTTACTATTTATTTACATTTTAAAAATATTTTTTCAACCTTTTTTTTAAAACTCTTTTCATTGATTTTCTATTCTGCTCGGTACCTCTGTACCTATGACAATAGGAGAGAAAGGCAGCAAGTGAGCTGCCGGAGCTGCGGCTCAGCCGATCCAGATGTTGGATCGGCTGAGTCGAAGTCCTTCTGCACTTCGGCTCAGCCAAACATGCAGAGCACAGCCGAAGGCAGCCGATGTTCGAGCCAGAGTGAATAGCCTCCGCCAGCTTTGTAAATAACCCCCTTAGACTTGCACTGTGAAAAGACACAGATAAGCAGCACCTTTGTGTCAGGGTTTCTTTCCCTTCCTTGTCCAGTTACTTGCAGCATGGCTTGTGCAGTGTTTCTGACATGGTTTGTTCCTCTTTGGCGCTCTCCTATGATTAAACCTGCTAACATCATCATTCTGTAACTTCTGGCAAAACTCCTGGCAAATTCCTGTCTCAGAGTGATGATGCAAACACCAGTTGATGATGCAAACAGCCACCACTGCCCCTTCCAGACCAGGTTGCTGCTTAAACCTGTATGACCTACACATGTCTATACATCTACCTACACAAAACTATATTCCCACTGCTCTGGGCTAGTGCACTAGCTAGCCTCTTGACCGCTCCATATGATGAAACAGAGTAACTTCACCTTCCTGCATAACCCAAGGCAAAAATCTGGCTTTCGAGATTTGTCTACATTGCCAACTGCTACTAAGGGGGTTATTCACGAAGGAACCAGCCGTACAGCAGCCTGTACAGCAGCCGAAGACAGTTAAGCGGCTCAGCCGAGCCGAAGGCATATGCTTCGGCTCGACTGAGCCGAAGTGACAGCCAAAGCGAGGCGAACAGCCTGCTGAAGGCCGGCCTTAAGCCCTGCAAATCACACTCAGGCGGTGCCAGCGGTGATCTCACAGCTGGCTCCGCCCAGTTGTAATGACAGATCAGTGTCCCCAAATGACCTGGGGATGCTGATCTGTCATGAAACAAAAGCAACTGGGTGGAGCAGGCCGGCTCCTCCCAGTTGTTATTCATTGGCTGGGACCTGCTAGAAGACTCTAGCAGGTTCCGGCCAATAGGAAACAGTTGGGTAGAGCCAGCTGTCACTGCTAGCTCCGCCCAATTGTTTTTTTTTCTTTTTTAAAATATCTTTATTTATATTTTAATTTCACTATTTATTAAAAAAATTTAAATATTATTTAACCTTTTTTTACTTTCTACTATTTTCTATTCTGCTCAGTAGCGCGGAGGTACCAAGCAGAATAGCCAGCTAGTCACTCACTGCCGTTCGGCCCCTATGTGAATAGGGGCGAAAGGCAGCGAGTGAGCTGCAGGTGCTTTGGCTCAGCAGATTCAGATCTTGGAGTCCTTCTGCACTTCGGCTCAGCCGAACATGCAGAGCATGTTCGGCGGACCGAATTGCAGCCGATGTACGGCTGAAATCAGCCGTACTGAGCCGGAGTGAATTGCTGAACGTAGTTTGGCTCACTTCACTACAGCTGGGTTATTCACTGCCTTCGGCAGCTTTGTGAATAACCCCCTAAATGTTCATACACAGTGAGGCAACACATTTTATTAGAAACACCTATCTAGTACCCATAATAGGGTATACAATATTCAGTATTAACTTTCAAATGATACTCATTTGGTATTAAGGGACATAACATGTTATTCAGTCTTCCAGTAATGATGATGCCCTAGCCAATGTAGAGCCATTTTCCAATTCTTGGTGACCAAGACTGAAACTCAGCTCTATTCCAATGTCATCAAGTCTTGATGTATTGTACATTTAGAGAAGCAGTCCTGCATTCCACTGTTTCAGCAGATGTGGACTGACTCTGACTTTAATCAAGCGTTGGCATTGTCCTCTGGTCTCTATCATTAACAAGATGGTTGCATCCACATAACTACCTACCAGGTATTAATTTTAATTTTTTCTCAATGTTCTCTGTAAACACTAGAGACTGTAGTGCTTGAAACCCCCAAGGGGTTGGCAGGTTCTGGGACTCCAGAACCAACAGTAATTATACAGCCAAAGTAATTAAGTTTACATATTTTTCCCTTTCTAATGTTTGGTCTAACAACACCCATACCTCTTATCCATATCTGCATGTTTTATGTATTGAGTTACAGCAGCATGAGGTGCTGTTTCACCATTTAAGTAAATATGCAGATGTATCTAATATTGACCACTGAGTGTACAGTATATTGACATTTTGCATAAGTAATATATGTGATGCACTTGTTCTATGCAATATGAGAATCTGGATAGTTCCCACATCAACAACTGTATAATATATTTTATCCAATCCATAAATGTTCTAAACTAAAATTTGTAATTTGGTAACAGTTTCTTACCAGAACTTGTTGATCCAGTGGTATCCATAATGTATGTTGCAGATACTGCAGTAGTAGTGACAGTTGGATAATGCTGCTGATCTATATTGCATCAAGAAACACAAGCATGTCATTTAATATTGATTAGTGATTATATAGTTATTTTTCTGCTCTCAGTCTGCCTGTGATCAAAACATGTATTAAACTGCACATTTATGTTCCCAAAATAGATTGAATTTTCCATATAACACAGAACCAGCCAAGTAGCTGTATTGTGACCCACATACATGGGTCAATAAAAAAATGATTGCATTATATAAACTAATTTGCCATAGCCCTATGCAAAGCAGGATCATCCACAGCTGGTCAAAGCTGTCCACTTGCTTGTCACTTTACAAGGGAGGATGCAGCTGTAGGCAGTCAGTCTCTGATGGCGCCATGCCAGTATAGACAATGCAGATAAGGTGGCTTCTGTGGGCCTAATCCCAATCAATACCAGTCAAGGGGATGGGGGCCAAAGCTGCTACCTTGCCTACGGCCCCATTCTGCCTTAATCTCTTTATGGCATCCCGTGCAAATTGACATTCACACAAAATAAATTCTAATCTTTCTCAGTGATTAAACCAATGCTTGTGAATGGTTGTGAAATAAAGCCTGGCATGGCATATACTGAACATGTATTAATATTTACCAGCTCAGATGGAAAACTGGTATTCCAAGCACGAGTAGTCAGTAATGTTTTTAAGAGTCATCATTAAAAGGTCTTGAGGTGCTGACAGGTAATTACTGCGGTTTGCCACAGTACTGTGGCCAGTGGGCTTCACTGTTGCATACTGAAACCTGACAGAAGTAATAGACTAAAGAAACCGGAAGACTGAATTGCAAATTAATGCTGCCACCATGTTTGCAGTCTCCTAAAGCGGAACTTTACCCATATCTTTAAAACAACAACAAGCACACCTTTAGAAATGTTTAGTAATGACAATCTACAAACACATACTTCTAGATATATGCAGGCTTTATATTCTTTGCATACCTTATTTCTCTTTTCTTTCCTATTCTTTTGACAGTGGCCATTTTAACCAAGGGCAGATAACTAGAACTCCCTTTACTTCCTGGAACAACTCAGGGATCTCAAGTCTCCCTGATGTTCAGGGAGTCTCCCTCTTTTAGACAGTGGCTCCCTGACGTCCGCGAGAGAGGCATTTTCTCCCTGAAAGGTTCACTCTGAGTAAACCTTTCTGGTAAGATATCAGTGGGTAAGGTTTCAGAGTGAGGCTTGCCTCCTGTAGGAAGGTCATGCGATCTCTAGAGTAGCCTCAGAACGAGGCTTGGCTCTCAGGAGGAAGAAGCTACTTGCTGCACAGAGAGGGCGGACATAGACTGCTATTGAGAGCAGGTACAGGCACTGCTGCAGGGTTGAGAGAGTGCGGTTAACCCTTTGTGGATAATATAGAATCAATTATATGTCCTGGTTGTCTAGTTATAGAGAACATTTATTGTATTTGCTGCCCATAGCAACTAGTTAACTCTGTATCAGAGACTTTACTTCTCAGCGTTTGTTTTAAAAAGGTCTTGGGCTGTCTAATAAATTGTGACCTTAAGGGCCTGTTCACATGAGTTGCAGGTCCTGATCAGGTCCTGATCAGGTCAGGATCAGCAGACGCGGTGCTACTGATGCAGTGCGTTTTGGCCGCGTTTTTGATGCGTTCCAGTAAAAAAAAAAAAGGAGTGGTAGTATGTTAGCTACAGCGCAGTGCGCAGGGCAGTCCAGGAGTTCTAGTTAAACTATTTTACAGGCAATTATTCAGCATTCTGCAATTAGTTTTGATAAAGAGGAGTGCAGGCATCCTTCATCCACAGCGTAGCTAATGCAGCTGAGACAAGAATATTTATATATAGTAAGAAACATTAAGAGAAATTAAATAAAGTGTTTGTGACACTTCCCTGGTGCTATGGCCTCTTTAAAAAAGCCTGCTCCAAATTCACAAAAGCCTTGCAACAGTTTTGTTAAGATTATTGACATATATGACTGATTGAGGTAGTTCTTATTTGCGCCACTATATAAATGGCTGTAACAAATCCTAAAAGAATTACCCCCAGTTCCTAGCTAATGAAACTGGAGGTAATTGAGACCAACTCTCTGTTGATATACAGAGAGAGCCCAGAATGCTCAGAATGGGGCAGCAGCAAAGATCTTTATACATAACACAGGATTGATTAATTAGCACTTTAATGCAGGAACGTTGTAGAGCGCAGTTTGTTTTTATTCATCAGTCACATTTAATAGCACAGCAGCTTAGGATAGGATTAGGGTTCAGTCAGGAGTATGGACTCTGGTCGGTTTTTCTCCTTCAGAGAACAGAGCTGTGGGAGGGATCTAGCAAGCCCATCCACTACAGCATGGGTGGGCAACTTTGGCCCTCCAGCTGTGCTTTAACCACAAATCCCAACAGGGGGTAGAAAAAAAACGTCCAGGAGGGACATCTGCCACCTGTACAACTTGACATCCATAGAGGTATGGGTTGACATGTAGCCACGTGAAGAAGCGGCCTGTCATTAAGTTGTACAGATGCACACAGCAGCTTTCTCTACCAGGTGCAGGGTTCTGCATAGACGTGCATGTTGTACAAATGTGCACATCAGCATGAAGGCGGCCTTAGAATAAGGTGATGTGAGTTTCCAGCTAATTAGAAAGCTGCTAAAGGTGCCCATACACCTTACAATTATCTGCAGATTTTCTGTGGTCAGATAGAAAAAGTGCAACAGATTGGCGCAGGTGGAGATTACTCCATCCAAACAGTTAAGTGTAGATGGAGGAATCTGTTGCACCTTTTCCATCTGACCACAGAAAATCTGCAGATAATTGTAAGGTGTATGGCCAGCTTTAGAAGGCTCTGCTTAATGTAAACTAATAAGAACCTGTGAGCATTAAGGTGCCCATACACCTTACGATTATCGTACAAAACTTTTCGTCCGATGATCGAACCGTCGTACGATTTTCGTACGACGGCCCCATCCTGCCCCGATTATCGCAAGGTTCAATCAGCGGTAGTTAAAATAAAACACCTGGACGACTTGCGGTAATTGACCGTAATTATTTTCGTTTGCGCATGCGCAGTGTTAATCGTACGACTTTTGACGGACGGAAACGCCACCAACCATGCGAACATCGGACAATCGACCAAAGTTTTCAAACATGCGTGACCGTCAAAAGTCGTACGATTGTACAGTACTATCGGTCGGGCACTACATTCACACGTTACAATTGTCGTACGAAAAGCCGATCGCATACGATTAACGTACGATAATCGTAAGGTGTATGGGCACCTTTAGTGAGCGGAGGCATCAGTAGTCTCTGTGATGTGCTTAACTTGTCAGACTAATAGCACTCACAGCTATAGGTCATCGGAAGAAAAAAAGATAAGAGATAGGGGGAAAGAGAGAAAGATAATGAAATGTAATATCACTTTGCAGAGAGACCTGGCTAAAATGGTTTTCAGTAACCTGCACAATAACTGCATTCAGCTTTTTTTAAATAAACACATTTAGCTTCCCCCACTGCTCATAAGTGCATAGCAGGCTTTGTGCACCACTTTCTTATGATCCAACAAAATGATCCTCTTTCTCATTTTCTAATATTGGTAAGTATGTTTGTTGTATAACAAGCATAGAAATTTGCTTTGGGTACTGTGCATACCACATTATCTGGACCAGATCAAAACTAACTACTGGCTACTCACAACCTGGGCGAGATATTATATTTAAACATCATCACAGCTATTCATCTACAATTTTAAAAAATGTTACATAGCAACTATTACACTCTTTAATTCAATAGCAAAAAAACAGAATATAAATGTAAATATCCAACAGTATTTAAGTAATGCGATTACCAAGATCAATTTACATAAAGCCGTTACATAAAGAGTTGCAAGCAGACCCTCAGAGTTACAAGTCTCATTGGTTGAAATTTGGAATACAGTACAGACTTTATAGAACCTGAGTCCTGTGCTATTCTGTGCCTACTATATGGCCCAGGCAGATATTTATTAATGACCCCTCTTCACAAGCAACAATCGGTCAACTGTTAAAATATGAAGGCAACAAAAAGTAAATCATTACAACAAGCGTGTAGAAAATAGCCGATGGTAACATTATGCACAAGCATGACAATGTGCAGGCAACAAATGGGCAATTGTGACTATATGACGCAACAAACAAGCAATCGTAACTATATGGGGGTAACAAAATGGAACTTGTGACAATATATGAGCAACTGAGATGCTAAAGGGCCAAAAATTACTCCTCCTTCCCCCTCAAACAAAAACCCCTGCCTCACCCCCTCCCTACCCAGCAAGAACCTGCTGCATCAAAAAAATAAAAACCTCCCTCAACAAAACATTCAACCAGTAAAACTCCTCTCTCCTCCAGCAAAACTTCCCTAACTGAGCTTAGCCCCAATTAAAACACTTACCAGACCTCAAATACAGGGGTGCCTGGGAGTGTGAAAGAAGTCTTCCTAAGCTTCCATTCAGCTGTGTCATGACATATCAGAGACCTTTCCTCGGCTCTGTAATGCAGATCCATAGGTAATATGCAATGTGCACCTGGTGGAGGAAGCAGTCCTAAAGCATCGACAACACGGCTGTACCTAGGACGCACCACCCCCTCCACCCTGGTATGGCACTGCACCTCGGCATTGGCATTTAGTGGTCACTTAACTACTTAGGCTTCATGCCCTGCACCGCTCCTGATTGTGATGTTACTGCTGGGACTATGCATGCACTATAGGGCAGAAAATCACTCCACCTGGTAATGCCTGTAATAGATTGTCAGGTGCTGGAACATTATGCTGGTATAGAGGCTCTCTCGACAAATAATCAGGAAAATGCAGACAGCTGTTTATGTGAAATTTATAGAAGTAGTTGACTTTATTATACACAGAGCTACATACAGTAAACTTACCAGATGTGGTAGATGAGGTAAATGTGCTGTGCATGGTAGATGACGTCAATGTGATGTGCGTGGTCATAGGTATTGATGGGTCTTCTAATTCAAAGAAAATGAAATATTAAATTGTAATTGCCTGATTATTAAATCTCAAAGTAAATTTAGGTTACAACCCAATTTGCACTACATCCCAAATTTAAAGTGGAAGTTATGCTATGCAAATGGAAACATTTAACAAATTTAGAGGAGGTGTGATCCCAGTTTGGCTGTAACATTGGAAGTACACTTTAAGACCTCAGCTTCATACAAATTGGAGTGTGGCACAGCAGTTTGATAGCAGTTTGTGAGCTTCATTTCTCGCAGTACCATAGTACATATTCTTAAAGGTTTCAAAAAACAACAATAAAATTACAGAGTACACAAACACTTCAAAACCACAACACCACATTCCACGAACCCTCTCTCATCCACCTATCCCCAAGTCTTGCTAAAATATAGACTTCAGATATGTGTGTGATAGAAATAGGCGAGCGTCAGGATATTACACAGGCAGTTGAATAGGCAGAAAATTGAAGGCGGTCTGCAGTGTACCATTATTTTGAATATATCTGCTGGCAACAGCACCAATGTAGCCTGCAGCCTCTACTACCAGTGTATCGGCTGTGCTAAAAGTACCAGCTATTTGGGAACCATGCGCATAAGGACACACATAACTATGCAACAACGAGCTTGGTGGGAGCTGCACCTTAATGAGACAGGTTGGAAGCAAAAGGCACATCCTCCTTGTTCCTCAAAAGGTGCATAGCAGCAACTTTCTTTTAAAGTGCTGCTTGTGTGCCATTTCTTCCTTCCTTCCATAGCAGCCAAGTTTTTGGGACTTCATCTTCTTTCTCTGTCCCATTTACATGCAGATTAGCCATTTTGTATGGATTCCTAATGCAGGCTGTTACTATTCAAGGGTGCTCCTCCTCTTCTGCTTATCTTGCCATAGAAAGAGAAGAGTTGGGGTGCTGGCAGTTAGGAGGAGTAGGGTTGGCAGTGCTGCCAATGAGGAGGAGGAAATGTGGTGTGTCTTCAGTGGGAATGCTTCCCCCTTCCCAGATGCAAGGGAATAATCGGGGGGGGGGGGGAGAGAATCTATTTCCACCATCCCTAAGGAAGCCCAAAATGTCCCCATTTGAAGATGTGATCTGCAACAAACTGTTTGTCGCATAACCCGATGGTGCAGGGATCTCCAGGACTGGAGACTTTGCTGCTGAGGGGAAACCTACAGCTAACGGCTGCCCATCCTCCCACAATTTAGGGGGAAATGGAGGAGGGAAATTGTGTTGGTGTTTGGGAGGAGATGTGTTGGGGTGCTGGCAGTAAGAAAGAGAAGTGGTTTTTGGGAAGAGTCATCATGGGGAACATTTCACCCCTCACCAATGCAAGGGAAAAATTATGTAGGGATTTACTGTCACCGTCCAAGAGGGAGCTCAACGTTCCCCACTCTTAGACTCATGGTGGCTGTATTCACCTCTCTGCACAACAGTGGTGTGCACAACCCCCCCTCTTTTGACCCTACATTTGTCATAGCTGCCATGACAGTCAGATAAATCCCTGCCAAGGAAAACATGGGCAGGGACAGCAATGCAACCTGGGCACTAACTTTAAAAAAAGTAAATCCTAGGCCTAAGTAGCACCTTGTATTATGCTAAATGTAAACAATCCGTTCCTTGCACATTAAGGCTGCAGCTCAGAAACTGGCCTTGCAGAGGTGATTATGGATGAAAAGGAGTTCTCTTGACATTATCTGCACATGGCTCTTTGATGTAAAACAGCTGCAAAAGCACCCCTGGGCTCTTCTGACAATGTGGAGGAATGTTATTGACAAGATAGTGGAAAAGGTGGACACGTATGTGTCAAAGGTGTTGGAAGTCTTAAGCTGGCCATACACCTATAGATTATATGATTATCTGCAGATTTTCTATGGTCAGATGGAAAAAGTGCAAAAGATTCCTCCATCTACGCTAAACTGTGTAGATGGAGGAATCTCCCGCTGGGCCAAGCTTCAGTATCTTGCTAGTCAGCCCCTCTGGCTGTCAAAATACCTGAACAATCTGATTGGATGCAGGCATTGTTCAGGTATTTTGAGGGGCAACGGTGCCGAATAGCAAGATACTGAAGCTTGGCCCAGTGGGAGATTCCTCCATCCACACAGTTTAGGATAGAGGGAGGAATCTGTTGCACTTTTACCATCTGACTATAGGCTGATAGAAAAAAATCTATAGAAAATCTATAGGTATATGGCCAGCTTAACTTAAGGAACCAAATAAAAGAGAACAGTAAATAATAGGGATGTCCCGATACCGATGCTAGCATCAGAATCGGGCCCGAGCCTAAGCTTTTGAATACCACCAGCTATAGAGGAATACAACAAATCCAGCAAAAATACATTATAGTATAATGCATGTGCTGGGATTTGTTGTATTTCTCTATAGCTGGTGGTATTCTGCCTGCATTGCGCGACTGTATAATGTATTATTGCTGGCTGGGATTTGTTGTATTCCTCTATAGCTGGTTGTAAATTATTGCGCTGTATAAGGATTTTACAGCGCAATGCAGAATACCACCAGCTGTAGAGGAATACAAAACATCCTGGCGATACATTATACATACACTGTATAATGATTGCTGGGATTTGTATTCCTCAGATCCTGGGCGGCCCCTGAGGCGGCTGGGGCCCCTGACATTAATATCGGCCGTACCCCACTGACGGCGGCCCTGCCTGTACATCCTGCAATGGATTGATCGTCATCTTCTTCAGTGAGTCCTTGCACCTGTGCTTACTTGTGTCTCTGTGTATAGGCTTCACCCCTGCCTGCTGTTGTATCCAGCACCTCGGTGCTGCAACTAGCCTTTATGTCTGTGTGGGCGTGCCAGAGGGCCGCAACCTGGAAGGTGTCCAGCAGCCAATCATCCTCACCATTAGAGGCTCTGTCGAACACCTGGCCCTTCTTAGAATCTGCGCCTCTAGTGCGTCCCCGTTAACGCACAGACACCTACTTCCTGTGTTTTCATCCCAGACACCATTTTCTGCATGCTACTTTTAGTCATTTTGTGTGCCCCAGTCGCCAAACCATGACATAAGGTACTTGAATGTATTTCTAAGATTTAACTACTACGTTTAGTGCCACTTTAACAAGAATACCCAAATGCCAGGTTGCTGTAGCAGAAAAGGCAGCATATGTAAAAATACTTATGACGAGAACTTTCATTCCAAGCAACAACTTATGAAATCATATATATGCAAGCTTGCCTTTTGCATGTGATACTGCCTGCACAACATATACTATGGCTTATTACTCTTTTTTTTTTTTTTTAATATGCACTTCATGTGGTTTTGTTACTACATGACATGCACACGTGGTTTGATAGATCCAAAAACTTTAGTGAAAATCATATATTTTTTGTAGGCACACACTTAGCCACCTAGCAGGTGTACGTTTGGACAATGCCTGGCACAGCACACGTCTTGGTAAATTCGATTGCAGGTGCATAGTAAATATTGCGTAGATACAATTTTGTTGCCCTGGATGACCACTGCTCTGGCTCAAACGCATAAGCTTTTGTAAGTTAGGCCCAACTTCATAGTTTACATACATCATAACAATAAAATTCAGTGCTACTTACGGATGCAGAACATGTTTCCATACTTCCAGTACGATGTCTGAGTGGTAAAATTAAACACACATATGGCAAGATTGGATGTACCCGCTTGTCTTTTGTAGCCGTCCTGGCACATATACCGTATATACTGCAAATTTTCTGCTGAGGGTTCCTTTCTAACATTCACTATTGCATTTTTCACTGTCTTTGGTTCACCGCAGTCTGATCAGGGAGAAAAGGGGAAAATGTGATGTGTGCAGGAACACTTCATGGCTAAACAAGCACATTTAAACCACGCATAATAAAATAATAAATGTGCACCAGCAAAAATTTGTTTCGATTCGGATTTTGCGTTATTTTGTTTTTCGGGATTCGGGTCCGAAAGTCAATTCGCTTCGGACTTCGGACGAAATTCGTTAGCGGTATTGTGTACGAAATTTCATTTCCATTTTGTTTCGTTTTCGTTTCGTTCGTTGCAGCAAAGTTTTTTTTCCTCAATTGTCACTTTGCTGCAACGAAATTTCATCCAACAAACTAAATTTCGTACAGACTACCGCTAATGGATTTCAGAATCGGAAATTCGGATTTGTTTGCATTCGTTACATCTGGAATTCGGATACATCCGAATCTCCGAAATCTCGTCCGAATTTCGATTCGAAACGAAATGAATCGCACATGTCTATAAAATAATAATGCCATTCAGAATGCTCTTCAGTGTGCACCAAACCCAACAGTTATAGAAAGCACAATGATGCAGTTATATAAAAATGGGCAAAGATAGTCAGTCTCGTATATAAATACTAGTCCTGTTGTTCATAGCGATCAATCATGTTTCAACTGTGTTCTGAGCAGGTTGGAAAATGAAAAATTCCACAAACAAAAACACAGCTCCCCCCTGATAAATGCCCTGCATCCCTTCTTTGGTGCATAGATAACATTTTCCTTCCCAGAAATCCAACAAGAGAAAACCGCTCCAGCACCCAAAATTCTCCAAATATAGCCTTTTATTTAAACAAAAAATCTGCACACAGCCACTGACGCATTTCTGCCTAAATGGCCTCAGACATAGCTAGGACTCACTAACGCATTTCTGCTTGAAAGGGCTTTGTTATAGCTACGACTAGCTATGACTAAGGCCACTTAGGCAGAAGCGCGTCAGCGGCTTTTTGCAGATTTTAGATTTTATGTTTATACAATAAAGTATATGTTCAGAAGATTTTGAGTACTGGAAGTGTTTTCTCTTATTGGACAATGAAAGCTAAAGTCTAACTTGACAGTTCTTGCAGGGAAAGAAAACCTCCCATCATGCATAAAAGCAGCATTTGTTTAGTTTTTTTTAAGAAGCTGTTCATTTGTGGCTTTACATATTTATTTATTTATTGACTGATTACTGTAAGATCTTTCAGTTGTCATAAGTACTGTCTGCAGTTGTCCAGGAGAGCCTTAACTAGCTTTTCTGCTTTCTACTAAAGTATGTTGATGGACCTGTGTGTTCTTTTATCTTCAAAAACAATTGAAATGTCAGGTTGACTCATTTTCTTTATTAGGAAAGTCGTATGTACTTTGTGGAAGAGGCCAAAAAATGCAGGTAGTTAAAAAAACAAAACTGTTGACGCTTCAAAGAAGATCTAACTCCAATCACTAAAATTTTCCATTTAAATTCACGTTCAATCTTCTTTTTTTTTAAGTTTTCATTTTTAAAAAAACCTGGTGATCCCGTCATGAAGGTCCTTACCCACTTTGTCTAGTAGTGCTGTTATGTTGCGCTCGGTCTAGCGTATACACTAATGTTCACTATAATTTGGGAGTGATTATCAACATCATATCGCTACGTTGACAAATCTGTGTGTCCAAATGTATTGTGTTATAATAAATGCTGTGTAGCGATCTGTTAAATCTTATGTGCTGTAAATATCTATTCCTCTGTCATAATTCTATCCAATCTTTTGTGCTGATAATACCATCAAATTATTGTGCATGATTAAACCTAAGTGCGATTCCTTATAGCACTTATTTAGTTCGTTGGTATAGTTGGTTAGTTGGTATTTAGTTGGTATAAGGATTCGCAATCATATAAGGATCTGAGCAATAATGTGCAGCAATAATGTGCAGCAGTGTGCATGTAATCTGGGAGTGGCTAAAAGTGGTTGAAGGAGATCAGCACTAAGATGCAGAAAAGAGTAAGAACAAAGTGTATTTTATGAAAAGAAACAGACCAATTGGTGCCATGTGTCTTTCGTGACCCCTCTGCTAGCGTCCGTTATGTCCACTACTCTTCGTGACACTTTCAGAACCACAGGGGGACAAGACAGGGTTTCCCCCTCCTCTCCCCGATATTATTTGTCCTCGCAATTGAACCTTTGGCTCATCCTATATGACAAAACCCTAATATACATGGGGTACTAGTGGGTGACACTGACTACAAACTTAATGTTTGAGAACCACTTACTCCTCACAGTTACCCAACCTCGGATCGCATTGCCTAACTTACTCTCGGTCTTGGAATCCTTTGCACAAGTCTCGGGTCTCTCCCTTAACAAGGAGAAACCTTAACCCCTAATATATCCTTTCCACAGGAAACAGTGGACTCCTTGAGACGAAACTTCACATTTGATTGGCGCACCTCCCATCTAGGATATCATGGTATCTCCTTAACCAGAGACTATAGTTCCCTCTATAAGACTAACTGTATCCCAATGTTCAAAACTCTAAGGGACTTGATGACCTCTTGGTCCCGTCATAACCTATCCTGGATAGGGAAGATTAACACTGTCAAGATGACAATACTCCCGAAACTACTTTATCTTTTTCGGATTCTTCCGGTTGCAATCCTGGGATTTGCGCTCCGCTCCTTCCAAAGTTGGGTCATGGCCTTCACCTGGGGAAATACCAGACTGAGAATCTCCAAACACTCTATCTGTGCCCATAGAAAACAGGGTGGAATGGGTCTTTCAAACTTTCAAAAATATGTCCAAGCTGTTCAGATAGCTCCCGTACCCAATCTTTACTTATCTACACAGGCGTCGCTGTGGGTGGAGCTGGAGAATGCCTTCTGTGCTCCGATCTCGGCTGCAGTGCTCCCATGGCTTCCGCTGGGCTCATGCCCCAGGACTCTTAATCCAGTGATGAGACATACCCTCTCAGTATTGGATAGTACTAAATACTTTAGCAAACGAATTGCTCTCCATCTACCTTTACTACCCATCTTGGGCAATTCGCTGTTCCTTCTGGGGGTGAAGTCTCCTGGGGCGTTCACTTGGTGGAAGTCGCACAACATCTTCTACCTACATAATCTATTAGGTTGGGCCCGGATGCATAGATGGGAATCCATAACGAAAAACTTGCATGCACTTCGTTCGTTCGTTTTCGTTATCTGCAGCTCTGACATTGGGTCTTGTCCCTCCTATCTGGCAGAGTGTCCTCCTCTCAATTATCGCTATTGGAGCATATTTGTTATCACACACCCTTGCAACTTAAACTGGCGTCTACACTATACTCTCAACTCAGTGCCGTCACCAACAAAATCTATTGTAGCTACGTGCTGGCCTGGGGAAAGAGACCTGCGAAAATCTATACCCGATGCGGAGTGGCAGAAGATTTGGACCACGGCAGCATCATGTACCATCAACATTACATCCCTGGAAACAGCCTACAAATCAATGATGCGGTGGTACATGGTCCCTGCCAGAATGGCACATTCCCATCCTCAACAGTCAGCATTTTGCTTTAAGGGTTGTGCTGTGAAAGGTGATGTGTTACACATTTGGTGGACGTGCCCAATGATGAACAGACTATGGGCTCAAATGTTCCGCCTGTTGAGATCCCTTTTTCATACCAATGTAGTCAGGGCCCTTGGTTTGCTCTTTTGCACCTTAAACCCCCGAATCTTACGAAGACTCAACACAAACTTGCAATATTTGTTCTTCTGGCTGCTTAACAAACCATAGCGCAAGCATGGAGGACACAATCAGCCCCTTTCATGGGGGTTAGATGCAGACTTGACTAATCTTTTATCAATTAAAAATTTAAACGCTCTGCCTTGCCCCGGGAGTCCAACTGCTGCCGGACTAACTCTCACCCTCTACCTTCTCTACATCTTTCTCCGCTTTCCTCTTCAATCCCTCTTTACTTATCTACCCTCTTTAATTGATTTTGTACCGAGTTAGTGGAATTTGTACTATAACTCTAATAACTCACGGTATTAATTTCTCTTTTTGTACACTGTATGCTGTTACTTATGCGACTTCTATGTAATTCATATGTTTTATTGGACAGCTCAGTTTAAAGCTTCAATAAAAAAAAAAAGCAGTGCCACTACTGGTGTGCAGTCTTTTTAGACACCTATAAGTGCTCTGGGATTTTTGGTATTTTATTAAATGTTAATTTACAAAACAAACATTTAATTTAGTGAAAACAAAAGTTTAAACAATTGAAAACTTAAAATCCAAATTAACTTTTAGTTTTCATCATCTAAATATATTCCAGGGTGCTGGATGTCTATCACCGAGTGACGGGTTCAGTGACCCCTAATGATCCCAAGATTACCCTGTTGTCTATGATACCAGGCTCTCTGAAATCGGTAAAACGGGGGCTCTTGCGACATTTTCTAACGGCGGCAAGGGCGGTTATACCCTGCCACTGGCGTACGCCAGTTGTCCCCTCTTTGGCGGAATGGACTCTGGAGATGGACCGCATTGCGGACCTGGAACGATTGATGGCTACATTTGGTGGACGTGCCCAATGATGAACAGACTATGGGCTCAAATGTTCCGCCTGTTGAGATCCCTTTTTCATACCAATGTAGTCAGGGCCCTTGGTTTGCTCTTTTGCACCTTAAACCCCCGAATCTTACGAAGACTCAACACAAACTTGCAATATTTGTTCTTCTGGCTGCTTAACAAACCATAGCGCAAGCATGGAGGACACAATCAGCCCCTTTCATGGGGGTTAGATGCAGACTTGACTAATCTTTTATCAATTAAAAATTTAAACGCTCTGCCTTGCCCCGGGAGTCCAACTGCTGCCGGACTAACTCTCACCCTCTACCTTCTCTACATCTTTCTCCGCTTTCCTCTTCAATCCCTCTTTACTTATCTACCCTCTTTAATTGATTTTGTACCGAGTTAGTGGAATTTGTACTATAACTCTAATAACTCACGGTATTAATTTCTCTTTTTGTACACTGTATGCTGTTACTTATGCGACTTCTATGTAATTCATATGTTTTATTGGACAGCTCAGTTTAAAGCTTCAATAAAAAAAAAAAGCAGTGCCACTACTGGTGTGCAGTCTTTTTAGACACCTATAAGTGCTCTGGGATTTTTGGTATTTTATTAAATGTTAATTTACAAAACAAACATTTAATTTAGTGAAAACAAAAGTTTAAACAATTGAAAACTTAAAATCCAAATTAACTTTTAGTTTTCATCATCTAAATATATTCCAGGGTGCTGGATGTCTATCACCGAGTGACGGGTTCAGTGACCCCTAATGATCCCAAGATTACCCTGTTGTCTATGATACCAGGCTCTCTGAAATCGGTAAAACGGGGGCTCTTGCGACATTTTCTAACGGCGGCAAGGGCGGTTATACCCTGCCACTGGCGTACGCCAGTTGTCCCCTCTTTGGCGGAATGGACTCTGGAGATGGACCGCATTGCGGACCTGGAACGATTGATGGCTGATGAACGTGACACGGGTACGAAATACACTATCACATGGTGTGGCTTGACTTTCGAGCCTCTACCGGGTTCTCGGCTGAGATCACCCCCTGACTTCTATAATGGAGGGTAGCGCAGAGGAGGGGGAAGGGCGTTTGTAACCCTTCTTGTGAGCTCCTCTACTGGGCGACGTGTCCCCGGTGAGGTATCAATTTATCCTCCCATCCCTACCTTGTCCTCCTGTCCTGTCTTCCTCTTCCCCTCCATCCTTCCCCCTACCCATGTATTTTCATCTTGCAGTCTCTCTTAATCTCAATGTTTCTACCTGGTCCTTGTACCTTTCACTTCACCAGGGAGTTCTACCTTCAAAAGTGTATGATGGTTGATATCATATGACCTCCATTATACCGGTATTTTGGTGCTATAGGAAGGTTGGAACAAGCCAGTTTACCCTTTCATTGTAGTTGTTACTCTGGATACCTCCGTCATGGAGGCGGCATTGTTCTAGTGCTCCAACAAAGGACGCCATGTTTAGCCTTTTTTGTTGATGTTCACTTACTAACCTGATGGCATAGATTGGATGGTGCCTACATCTGGATGTAATACTAGCATATGTTAACCTGCGAAACTTGTACTTCTCACATATACTCAAGTTGTTCGGTGATGGCTGTCCTCTTGGGATGCTATGTTTGTTTATGTATATTTGTTTGTTTGTGAAAAACCTCAATAAAAGCTTATTGAATTAAATATATTCCAGGCGCATAAAAACCAAAGTCTTAAGCTGGCCATACGCCTATTTTCTGCAGATTGTCAGATGGAAAAAGTGCAACAGATTCCTCCATCTACGCTAAACTGTGTGAATGGAGGAATCTCCCACTGGGCCAAGCTTCAGTATCTTGCTAGTCACCCCCGCTGGCTCTCAAAACACCTGAACAATGCCTGCATCCAATCTGATTGTTCAGCTATTTTGACAGCCAGCGGTGCGGACCAGCAAGATACTGAAGCTTGGCCCAGTGGCACAGTTTAGCATAGATGGTGGAATCGGTTGCACTTTTTCAATCTGACCATAGAAAATGGTCAGATGGAAAAACTTTATAGGTGTATGGCCAACTTTACAGTTTATTTCCTTTTGAAAGCAGCTACCACCTGAGTACAAAAGCATGTCCCCCACCAGTCTGTTGCAGAGAAAAGGATCCTTGCTCTCAGTGGGGAAGCAGTGTTTTTTCTGCAGAGGTCTGACAAACCCTCAGCTGAGACAGACCTACAGCTCTGTATTCAGCAAAACTCATGCACTTTGCTGATTGGAATGCTCTAGCTCTCACTCAACAGAGGGCATGTTGGACTTTTGCTGAGATATCACTGGGCAAGGATCCTTTGCATGGCTGACAGAAGACAGACTTTTGTACTTGTGTTTAGCTGATTTAAACTGAAATTTCAGTTGGGCTTTAACAAAAAATTAATTAGATTAAAACCAAAGCCAAAACCAATGTAGCTTCCTTTATGTAGAGTCTCTAACAGCAAACCAGTTTAGCAGTCTTCTACTTTCCGGTGCATAAATAACTATTCTAGTAACCTATTAGACCTAAAGATATCTGAGATAAATGTAGATAGATAGAAAAAAATGTTTTCCATGGTTCTCAAATGTCTGAAAAGAGAAAGAGGGACACATTCCTGCACAATGCATTTAGGAAATGGACACAACCCTGCCACGCTCCCAGTTTTATGGACCATTAATCATTTATATGCCAAAAATTATTGGTTAACCCCAGAATTGTTTTACATTGCTTTCCCTATATTCTGTTTTTTTTGAGAACCAGCATCATGTAATATTTGATTAGTTTTGCAGATATACCTCTAGCTTTGTTTATTTGTGCATGGACTAAACAGAAAGAAGGACAGCATACACAGGGGTATATTAACCCATTCCTGACCAGTGACAGGATAATCGCGTCATGCGAAACATTAAGCGCTGGTCTGTGAAGGGACTCATTGAGTTAATGCTGTTACTGGGTCCCTTGGGGTCCAAGGCAGACCCTCAACAGCAGATTATGTGGTCAAAGTCCTGTGATCACAGCGATAGCTGATCGCAGAGTCGTGACAGTCACATAGCCGGCAGCAGCTCACTGTGTTGCGCAACTGCGAGCCGGCTGTGTGTTTACAAACTGATACAAAGTATCTCTAAGGAGAATACTGTATTCCCCTCAGAGATACTAAGTATCAAAGCCCCTGTGAAGTAAAAAAAAACCTTAGTTTCACCTTGCTTTAAAAAAATAAAAATAAAAAAATTAACTTTTTAAAATTAAAAAAAAGGAAAAAAGCTTTAAAAAATATGTGTAATAAACAAATGATAAGAAAATATAGTGTGAGGATGCTGTTAAAGATAGGAGGCAAAACATACCACATTCTAAAATTGTTCCACACTAAAATACTCCTTGTATTTTGTAACCATCTAACTCCCAAAATAAACTGGAATCCCAGACAGTATAAAAAAATGGGTTGACATTGCACAGAATGCTTATTATTTCTGAGGTCACATACTTAAAAATGTGCTACATTTCATGTGAAAGGCTTGATCATTTTACTTACCACTATTTTCTTAAAGTTCTATCATTGCAGTGCGTGACATTTGGCAAATACTGTAGCTTGTCCTCTTGACTATACAGCAGAGTCACCTGGCAAAGTATAAAGACAACTCTCAGCAAACTGCTCAGAGTAATGTTTCCAAGCCTGAAACACAAATATCTTTAATAACCGAAATAAGTGACAACCCAGATAGCAAGGATAACTTGCCACAAACTTCTGGCAGGGTTAAATTGTAATTCTTGTTAACTTGCTGCACATATTCCTGGCAAGTTGTAGACTTGCAGAACACTTGCAGCACAAGTTCTAGTTGACACTTGTAGCAAATTTGCTTGACAAGTCTACAACAAGAGTCCTGCAGATTTTAGCAATAGCTCTTCAAGTGTACAGCTCTTCAAGTGTACAGTACTTTTGCAAAGCACGTTGATCTGGAGGCTTGCAATGTAGACTTGCTGTAATTGTGCAACAAAATTGTGAAGCTTGGCAAGTCTAGCAATAGTTTAGCAAGTCATTTTCAAACTTGCAGCTCAATTGCTTGCTATCTGGGAAATAGGAGGCACCTCCATGCACTGCTCAGATAGGACTTGAAGAAAGAGTAGTATTTGTTTCAGCAATTTTGAAAAAAAAAAAACATTTTTATTAGAAAAGAAAACAGGTTACACATAGTCCCAACACAAGCAACACGCAGGTTGCAAATTAAACAAAGAAACAACACACATACACACACTACCATGCACCCAACCCTGTCCCCCTCCACATTGGGACATTCCACACCGACAGACAGCACACACCGCCAGAGGAAATTACTGCAGCAGGTTAATAGACAAGGAAATACAGTGCAAAAGAGATGCAAACTGAAAAACAAATGTTCTAAAGCATTGTGTATTATAAAGAACTGTCACTTTTTTTTATAATAAATGTTTAGTTTTCACTATTTTTGTATCTTTTGTGGAATCTCAGCGCTAGTGATTTTTCTCTGCAGCCTTTTTCAGCCATTTTTTTGTCTACAAGCATGCACTGCAGTAAAGCCTGCCTGGTATGTGAGGTTTGGTGGGCGGCCCTCTCTTGGCAGGTTTGTTGTGGTGCCATACTTTTTCACTTTTTTAATAATGGATTTAATGGTGCTTCGTTGGATGTTCAAAGTTTTGGATATTTTTTTATAACCAACCAACCCTGATCTGTATTTTTATTCTACTTGCTACCTCTGAGGTAGTAAGCAGAATAACCAACCCGAATGCCATTTGGTGGCATTCGGCTATTCACTCACTGCCGTTCAGCCTCTATGAGAATAGGGGCGAACAGCAGCGAGTGAACAGCTGGAGGTTTGGCTCAGCTGATCCAACATCCAAAGTGAAGAACCGAAGGGAGCCAAAGCCAGCCAATGTAAGGCTGATTTCAGCCGTGAATAACCAAACTGCATTCGGCTCCCTTCACTTCGGCTCGGTTATTTACTTGGCTTCTTTGCTTTGTAGGGTCCCCCTCCCTGCTCCCTGCTTATCCTTCTCCTTATCCTTCTTAAAAGTTACTCGCCACCAGTTGCCCCACCTAACTCCTACCCTGCCCTGGCCTTAATTCCGCCCCTAAACACGCCCTCTTAAATTGTCTTATGAAATTACATTGTTAAATGTTTTATTCAGAATAAAGTTACAAAAATAAATATTAACAACTTTTACAATATTACCATAAAGCAATGTAAACATAAAGGAAAATGTATCTGAAAATGCAGAATGGCACCAGTTATAGAGGACTACAACTCCCAGCTACACTTTATATATCAATGCAGAATGATAACGGCTATAGAGGACTGCAACTCTCAGCAACACTTTATAACTGGTACCATTCTGCATTTTTGGATAAAGTGTTGCTGAGAGTTGTAGTCCTCTATAGCTGTTATTATTCTGCATTTATATATAAAGTGTAGCTGGGAGTTGTAGTAGACAGTTGTGGCCAATCTGAAGGCCACACGAAGTTTGGAGGTCTGTAGCTATCAACTCTGCAGACAGTTGGCAACTTCTGCGCACTGTGCGCTTCAGCATGTGCTGACCCCGCTCTGTCAGTTTACGTGGCCTACCACTTCGTGGCCGAGTTGCTTTTGTTCCCAGTTGCTTCCACTTTGTTATAATACCACTAACAGCTGACTGTGGAATATTTAGTAGCAAGGAAATTTCACGGATGGACTTATTGCACAGGTGGCAAACTATCATGGTACCACGCTTGAATTCACTGAGCTCCTGAGAGCGACCCATTCTTTCACAAATGTTTGTAGAAGCAGTCTGCATGCCGAGGTGCTTGATTTTATACACCTGTGACCATAGAGGTGATTGGAACACCTGAATCCAATGATTTGGAGGGGTGCCCCAATACTTTTGGCAATATAGTATATGCATACACACACACACACATACATTATAGATATGACACCTCCCGTAAAAGCAGCTAATGCAGCTGTCTAATGACAGCCACATACAGTGCTACTCCTCTTCTGCTGGTCACACAGGGAGACCTGGAACCTGCATGGCTGCTTTGTTTCCATAGTGACAGCGCACCCAGAACATACTGTCACCATGGGGAAGAAGCCCAGGAACAGGTGTTCAGTGAACTTAATTTATTTTATATATTTTTTCCTCCCTCCAGGCATTATTACTATTGGAGCTGGGAAGCACCAGCTAGACCACCAGGTATTATTACTATAGGAGATGGGGGCACCCACTAGATCATATTTGTGGTGGTGTTGTGCCCCCTCTGTATGTGCGTTATTAATCGAAATTAGTCGATTAATCGATTAAAAAAAATTCGATTAATCGAACAGGCAAATTTTAATCATTACCAGCCCTAATATTTTTTCCTCCCTCCAGGGATTATTACTATTGGAGCTGGGAAGCACCAGCTAGACCACCAGGTATTATTACTATAGGAGATGGGGGCACCCACTAGATCACTAGGGATTATTACTATGGGAGATGGGGGCACCCACTAGATCACCAGGGATTATTAGTGGAAATGTTTCATATTGGGGAACTGTGTTACACTGTGAACCCTGCCTCATATTTGTGGTGGTGTTGTGCCCCTTTGGGGCGTAATATTATATGTGGCACTGCAAAGCACTGCACGGTCATGGTTTCTATTATGTTAAAATGTGAGCTTTGTTGTACTTTTAGCTAATGTGTGTTTTTTTGACAGGCTACAGTATTGTGAAAGGACACTATTTTCTTTAAATAGTATTGTCTGGGCCAAAAAATACAAAAAAAAGTGCTATTTTAAGTTCGGTAAACATGAAATACTATGTGTAAATATTTTGTATATATTCGGCCACCAGGTAAAGCTCTAGTCTTCTTACATGTGTAGCTGTATCAGCTTTACTAAAAAAAAAAAAGCCTGTTTATAAAGCTCAGTAGCTCAAGCAGAGGTTCATGAATTAGAGCAGTAACCCCTCAGCCCCTTTCTCCCTTATCTTGTAGAGTTCCAATAGAGACTTCAATCAGACACACCGAAGCAAAGGGGCAAACAGTTTCAGATAAAAACAGAAGCCATCAGTTTAAACCTTAAAGCCAAGCCAATCTGCATTTATTTTTATAATAAAGTTTGGCAACAAGATCTGTCTGGGACATCATCACACCCGGAACCAGTGAGGAGAAAGAGCATGGGACTGAGCACTAAGATAAATATTACTGGGTGTTAAAAATAAAAATAAATAAAATAGATTTGCTGTGAGCATGGCGGGGCAGGGGGTAGTTGAGGCCCCATTCAAACCAGGGTGGTTGCGGATCAGTGTGGTTTCCGCGCCTTTAAAAAAGGGCTGTTTTGGGAGTTTTAATTGCGTTTCAGCACCAAAACGCAATTAAAACCTCCCCAAAACCGTGCTGTTCCATTGAAATCAGTATGGAAAGCCGCACTGATTAGTACGGCAAAAAAATTCCGGCTGGGGGTGGTTCGGATCGCTCTGATCGCGGTTGCATGAACGACCCCCCTAGCAATGTATGGGGTCGTTCACATCAGCGGATCCGCGCGGATTTTGTTCATGTTGGCCGAACCGCCCTGCTGCGAATGCGGCCTAAGGGTGAGGCAAACTTAGGTATTGTTGTGCTTTTACTACTGCAGCTCCTACACTTGTATATCCCTTATGGGCTAGAGCCTACTTGTTCAGCAATAATTTCTTCACTGTAGGGTTCCGTTAGCCCCCTTGAATTACTTACTGGATCTTCCCCTGCAAGAGTTCCATAAATTTGACAAAAAATTGGCATCTCATATGTTGACAGCTGCATGCTGCCTTATAGCCCTTCACAGGAAGCGTAGTACTCCAAAAATAGTGGAATATCTGTCTGCTAGGCTGAATAACACCTTGACCTCTTACAATAAAGTTTGGGAAGCATGGGATGGGCTGGAGCTTGCTGACTCCTCTAGATAATGGGGAACGGTTTGTTCCGGGCCACTCTTTGGAGACATGAGGCGGAGTTGGTATCTATTTTCTACCCCCTCTTCTACTTTTCTTGTTTTCTGGCTACTTTATCTCTATGTTTATATTTGCTCTGGACTATAAGTCGTGCCATGTGGAATTCTTCTTCACCATTTGAACCATTGCAGTTAATTCCGAGCTATGTACAATGCCAGGATTACTGAATAGGTTGCATGTGAAAAACTTATTTTTCCTTTATGCAAATTGCACTGTCTGCTCGATAGTATTTCTATTTAGGATTGGCTGCATTCATCATCATTTAACATGGACTCCTTACCAATGCAGGTTTACTATGCATTGTTCTATGTTATGTATTGTAACAATGGCATTGTCCTGTGTATTCTTTGTTCTTCTCTTATTTACTGAATATAAATACAAATTGTTAATAAAAAACAAAAAAAAGATATGGACAAAAAGTATTCTTCGACTAAACAGTGATAACACAGGCACATATTGTCTTCCATAACATAGAAAATTGACAAGGCTACAATAGTGAGTCTGACAATGTGTTTCACTTCCTGTGAGCCTTTTGGATGGCATCACTTCCTGTGAGTCTTTTGGAGAGTGTCACTTCCTCGGACAGTCCTGGAGGCGCGCATGCGCACAGGCCCATTACGGGAACCCCGGCTTGGCGCATGCGCAGAAGCAGCAGGTCTCTGACAGAGCCCCCCCTGAACGGGCAGCCTCCGGATGCCGACTCGGGCTGGACGACCAGGAGGCCTCTGAAAAAATCTACGGATCAAGTTGGGAGCATGGACGTGGGACTCGGGCTCCCAGGAATTCTCCTTGGGACTATACCCTTTCCATTTGATAAGGAATCGTCTGGTCCTACCCCTTCCACGACAGTCCAGAACAGCCTCGACTTCGTACTCCTCTGCACCATCAATGATTGAAGGAGGTGGTGGCTCATCACCCCTGTCGCCGAAGGCATCAGTGGGCACTGCTTTGAGAAGAGAGGCGTGGAAGACAGGGTGTATCCGATAGGACGCGGGCAACTGGAGCTCATAAGCTACAGGATTGATCCTCCTCAAGACCGTAAACGGGCCAGCAAATCGGGGAGCTAATTTTTTAGATGGACAAGCAAGACGTAGATGTAGCATGGACAACCAGGCCTTTTCCCCTGGCTGTAGGTCGAGATTACCCCTCCTCTTCTGGTCAAAACGGGTCTTGTTGTCTGATTGTGCCTTCGATATGGCGGCCCGCAACACTTCAAGGTTATCATGGAGCGACTTAATCCTGTCATGGACAGCTGGTACAGCGGAACCCATCGGTAATACTGGAGAAAAAGAGGGGTGATATCCAGAATTGGCAAAGAATGGGGTCTGCCCTATAGCGGAGTGCATAGAGTTGTTGTATGCAAACTCCGCACAAGGCAGAAGCGAGGCCCAATCATCCTGGGTGAAAGAGAAGCAGCGCAGGTACTGCTCAAGGGTCTGATTAGTGCGTTCTGTCTGGCCATTAGATTGAGGGTGGTAAGCGAAGGAGAAACAGCATTCTATCCCCAATGAGGTGCACATTTCTTTCCAGAATCGGGAGGTGAACTGGACCCCACGATCCGACACGATGCTGTCAGGGACGCCATGGAGGCGGACAATCTCCTTGATAAAATTACGTGCCGTCTCCGGGGCTGTAGGCGTACCGATCATGGGCACGAAGTGGGCCATCTTGGTCAATCGGTCAACGACAACAAAAATAGATGAATATCCATCTGAAGGGGGAAGTTCAACAATAAAGTCCATGCTCAGTCTTTCCCAGGGCCGGGACGGAATGGGTAAGGGGTGTAACAAACCCCATGGCCTTTTCCTCTCTGGTTTGCTCCGAGCACACACCTTGCAAGATCGCACATATGACTGACAGTCGCTCTTCAGAGTAGGCCACCAGAACGACCTACGGAGGAGGTCTAGAGTTTTGGTGTTGCCAAAATGTCCAGCCAATAAATTATCATGGCACAATTTGAGGACCTGCATCCGTACTTGGGGAGGTACAAA
>NW_017306294.1:1413754-1424291 GCF_000935625.1 Nanorana parkeri | reverse complement strand
AGGAGAAACAGCATTCTATCCCCAATGAGGTGCACATTTCTTTCCAGAATCGGGAGGTGAACTGGACCCCACGATCCGACACGATGCTGTCAGGGACGCCATGGAGGCGGACAATCTCCTTGATAAAATTACGTGCCGTCTCCGGGGCTGTAGGCGTACCGATCATGGGCACGAAGTGGGCCATCTTGGTCAATCGGTCAACGACAACAAAAATAGATGAATATCCATCTGAAGGGGGAAGTTCAACAATAAAGTCCATGCTCAGTCTTTCCCAGGGCCGGGACGGAATGGGTAAGGGGTGTAACAAACCCCATGGCCTTTTCCTCTCTGGTTTGCTCCGAGCACACACCTTGCAAGATCGCACATATGACTGACAGTCGCTCTTCAGAGTAGGCCACCAGAACGACCTACGGAGGAGGTCTAGAGTTTTGGTGTTGCCAAAATGTCCAGCCAATCAATTATCATGGCACAATTTGAGGACCTGCATCCGTACTTGGGGAGGTACAAAGACTGCCTGACCATGTAGATATATTCCCTGTTTCTCTGTTAGTGGCATTCCAGAGGGTAAGACGTCAGTTGAGGAAGCTCGTTTTAAATTGGAGAGCAAGTCAGCTCCTATCAGTAGGAAGCTGCGGGCTGAAAGTACTGTGTCAGTGGACCTTGGGTCTTCGGATAAGTGGTACATCCTGGACAGAGCATCGGGTTTGACATTCTTAGATCCAGGTCGGTAGGTGATGTGGAGGTTGAAGTGAGTGAAAAAGAGAGCCCATCTGGCCTGTCTGGGCCTTAAGTCGTTTTGCCGAGCGTAGGTATTCCAGGTTTTTGTGGTCGGTGTAGACCAGGATTGGTGGGCCATAGTACGATTCATGCAGACTGCCACTGACAGATGCAGCCACTATCGCCCTATGATTACTTTAAATGGGTAGTGTTGCATCTGGACAGGCACAAATGGGATTCTTGCCCCAAGATTCTGTAGATTCTTACTGCCGAAATTCCTTAATGCCCAGTGTGAATGCAGCTTTACAATCACAATGTTTACAATGGTTTTCAGCAGTTTGCAAGGAAGCAAAACTAGCTTATGCAAGAAAAACTTGGCAACAGTTTGTTTGACCGGTACTCTTACAATGTGTTCTGGCGTTTAAAAAACAAAATAATTATGCTTTAAGAGACTGAAAATACGTTGAACAAAATAGAAAAGTGTATGCAGAAAAATAGATTCTTACCTGGAGCAGCAGTTTTTGATGTAGACAATTGAAGTGTCAAGGAAAGCAGCACACAAAGTAGCAAAGGATGTATGTATGTAGTGAGCAGGGCCACGGCCATCAGACACAGCTGTGCGTTTTGTCTTCAGCCTGTGGAATTCCACAGTGGGGTAGCCAGAGGGGCTAAACGTCTACACACATGTGCTGCACATGTAAATCCGCTTTTAGACCACACGGGGAGTCTTCATGCTTTATCCTTTTGTAAGCCATGGAGTCTTTAGCTTTCTTCATAACTGGAAGCCTCAGACACACGGGTGGAAGGTTCACACTTTCACTTTCATTTTTAAAATGGAGACATTTAAAGGAACAGTAGCCTTATTATTCATGCTTGTGTTGATTTGCAAGATGAGCTTGAAAATTTGTGTTTTATATTTTTGTTCTCTGAATGCCATCAGTCCAGTGAATAGAACAGCTGTCCTCCAACTGCGAGGAGTACCGTGGCTTTCAGTGAGATGGGATCACTTTGCTGTCTTTCTTCTAGGAGATTTGAGAGTGATTCTGCTGAAACCTGGGGATAGGTGTAGAAGGGAAAAGGGATTTTGTTGCAAAATAAATGGTGGACAAAATGAAGGTGTTGGCAGCAAAGAGTGAGAAACCCCACTAAAAACCACTGACATTAAAATGACCCTAAACTCAGGAGTTAAATCCTAAAAATGCATTTAAGTACCTCAAAGGAGATCTATGGGGTGAGTGAATTACTGAAACTGTTACACATCGACTCTATTGATCGGGAAGTGAGCAAAAACATACCGCTGCTCACTCACTTCCTGATCATCTCCTCATCTCCCTCCCCTCTGCGATCCTCCAGCACTGACTGGAGGGACGGACAGGAAAGGGGCTGGCATAGCTGACTCTGCCTCTAGTTAGGCAGAGCCCACTTTCAATTAGCCAGCGGGGTACATCGCAACAGTATTGTCGGAATCCGTCCCAGCTGCAGCGCTTTCAGCATATAGTGGACAATAGCTCAGTATATACTGAGTTTTGGGTCATGGGAGGATGTTAGTATATGTGACCCTAAAGAGAACGATAGGAAAAAAAGGTTAACCCATAGTTCTGTTTTAACCCCTTATTGACACAGCTTCAGAAAATGTTTTCGTTCCTGGGACCGGAGCAATTTTGCCACTTTTGCTCTGGGTTTATTTAACCATAATTTCCATCTTCCTCATTCATTGCACCTACAAATATTATATGCCATTTTTTAAAGGACAAAAAGGGGTTTAAGTTTTTGTGACATTGCATATAGAAATTCAAATTTTTTTCTAAAGAAATAAAAAAAATGGGGGAAAAAAATAATTTTTCAGTTTTGGCAATAATAGTATGTATATAATTCGTGTAGCTAACAGAAAGTAATTCATAATAAATTATTATATTTGTCATGATTTATAGGGTATCAGTTTATTTTCGGAGTTATAGATCACAAATACAAGGAGTGAAATACAATTTTAGTATGGTACAATTTTAGAATGTGGTATGTTTGTCTCCCATCTTTAATAGCCTCCTTGCCACTATATTTTCTCATAATTTTTTTATTAAATGTATTTTTTTTTAACTTCTTTTAAACTTTAAACACTGCTAAACTGCTGCCGGCTGTGGAACTGTCACAGCTCTGCGATCACAGAGATCAGCTCTCGAAGTGATCACAGAACTCGAGGGACCCATTGACAGCGGGTAACTCAATGAGCACTGGTCCCTTCAGGGACTAGCGCTCATTGTACCAAATGACGGAATTATCCCGTCACCAGTCGTTAACAAACTGAACAATGGTGACGGGATAATCCCTTCATCGGTCGGGAAGAGGTTAACTTTTAGCAAAAATGTAGTTTATTTGTGTATCACGCATCTGTAGAGCCTCAAATCATCTCTGAATTCCTGCTGACACTGTCCTACCTTCTGGAGGGTGACTACTTTTGTTCACCATGGTCCCTGTGTGTGTTGTAAAGCTGCCACAGCTCTAAGGTCACTCCCATGATGGGCTACAATCTCAATAAAAATTAGTCAACTAAAAGTGAGATTGTAGTCCATCACGGAAGGGAGCTTGGAGCAGGAGCCACTTTACAACACACATAGGAACCATAGGGAACAAAAGAAGCCCCCCTCCAGAAGGAAGGACAGTGTCAGCACCAATTCAGAGATGATTTGAGGATCTACAGCTGAGAGATACACAAATAGTCTACAGTGTTGTTAATTTTCCAGCATCAGCCCCAACGCACTGAGAAGGCAATAACCTTGTTTTGTTGCTGAATTGTGTGATTCCTCATTTTGTTGTTTTACATGTAACTTCTACTCTTAATTAAACTAAAGAATTTGAAAAATATTTAGTTTCGAATACAAAGGAGCTGTCTGGCTAAAAATGATTGTGTGGAGGAGTGGGAGTGGAAGTAACTTGTGTATAAGAGCATTAATTACAGCATATCACTCTCTGGAGGCGATTCACTGCAGCAATTGTAACTTTTCTGCTGTTATGCACATTATTGTTTATACATCATCCCCAATAGAGTCTATAAAATATGGCTACGGCTTTTATTCACTAATATATCAAATAAATAAAAACCTTTGTGTATAAACAAATACTTATTTTTTATTACACACACATTATATAGACTTATATACACACACATTATATAGACTATAGATCCTGGCAGGCCTTACAATCTCCACAATAATGTGAGCCTTTGGGTGGTTTCAGTAGCCAGTTTTTTTCTTCCCCATTCTTTTTCTTCTTTGTATCGAAATTATTGTTTTCCATTCTGTCCCGTAGGTTTCTCCCCTCTGGTACAGTATGTTATGTTTGGATGTTCATTCAGCACCCCTTTCAAATCTTCACCCTGCATTAGAATTGGTCAATATTTGTTCATTATATCATGTATTTGACTAGATTGTGCTTAATAATTTCCAATCATCTGAATCAATTTTTTACCTTTTGTTACTTGATTCTCCAATAGGAGTCTATATATATATCTGAAACCCATGGGACCAGTGGAGATTTTGTTTTGTTTGTTTATGGGCACCATGAGCACTGTCACTGATTGACATATATGCACTAAAAATCCCTGATGAAGCCATGAAAAATTGGGGAAACATGTTGAGGCTGGGTTATAGAGATAATAATTATTAGTTAGAGGGAGATAGCCTGAACTGAATTAAAACTTTCTAAAATAAGAAAACGATAAGTAAAAATGAATGAACATAAATAAAAAGATAAGGCTAAAAGATAAGGCTAAATTATTAAACTGTCAGAAAGGAAGGTAGAATTTTTTTTAATGTAATGGTGACCCAAATCCCCTACCTAAAATGTAATGGGTGCGTAAAAAGAAAATAAGTATCTTTGTATACAGAAAGGTATGTAATAGGGATGTTCAGATAGTTGGAGTTTTCACGAGAACTACCAGGGTGGCAGCGTTTGCAGCTTGGACATGGCTCTGGCACTCCACCAATGTCCTGAAATTATTAGTCTGTATTGTTTTAGAAAAACTGTCACATGACAATAAACAAAAATGTATCCGTACTTGTATCTGTGAGTACCTCGATAAGTATCACTACTTGTACTTGGAAAAATGTTATCGGTGCATCCCCAATATATATTTATTACAAGAAATCATACATTAAACAGGGTTGCAAAAAACCCAGGGGCTCCGTATGCTCCTTAAAAATAACAGCTGCCTCCTAACTTTTGAATTTTTCTCTAGTCTAGTCTTGGAGCTGGAAACGTATCTGTACATGTACTTGTACCGAGTACAGTACTTGGTATCTGAACATCTCTAGTTTGTAATATAAGTGAATAAAAGCTATATTTTAGACTTTGTTGGGGATGAGGATGATCCTATTGCCCAGAGATTACACCGATTCTGCTGCTCCACACAATCATTTTCAGCAAGACAACTGCTTTGCATTCTAAACTTCTAGCCTAAATAAATGAGTTACAGGTAGCATCTGTGACACGAAATGCCTAAAGCACAACTCAAGTCAAAAATAATAAAAAAAGAATAGTCCAGTAAAAGATAAAATCCCCCTCTAAAATGTACTGGGTGCGTAAAAAGAAAATAAGTATTTTTTATAAGCAAAGGTTTTTTTAAAAAGTGAATAAAAGCTGTATTTTATAGACTCTGTCAGGGATGTATAAATAATGTGCCGAAAAGTTTTACAAATGCTTCAGTGAATGGTCCCCAGAGAGTGGTATGCTGTAATTATTTCCGCTTGCTCAGAGATTACACATCCTCCGCTCCTTCCTATTAAATAACAAAAATACAAGCCAGCGCTTTCCAAACTGCCAGTGAATAGTGACTGCTCTATGAACCTTTTCAAACTGAAACATAGCCTAGGTACAGCCTTGCTCCTACAAAGATCTAAAATATTTCAGGATACTCTGCCTCTTTCTTCTCCAGTAATGAAAACAAAAAAACAGCTCCAAAATGTGGTCCCAACAGAACTGTCTTCTTCATATAATGAATACATGAATGAATGAACTGTTGAACTCCAACAAGAGTTTAGCAGATTGCCGTCTACACTAACTCTCATACAACTGTCCCATCAATCCTGTACCTTGTAAAACTCATCTACAATTATTTCCACCTGGAAGTAATAACTGGTAAACTGTTGTACAGTGTCAATACAAAAAATCCCGGGAATGAAGCTCCTCTTTCTCCATGGCAGCCAGAAGAATTGTTCATCTTAGGACGCAGTTGTGTATCAGTCCACCATGTGTGTCAAACCATGCTGCCTCACTCCTAGTTCCTCATTTCTCCAGCAACAGAGAAAGAGGAAGTAGGGGTCACTCTCTTCAATGGCCACAGTGCTATGGCTTGAGCCCATATCTCCAGGAATGTAGCAGGAGAACATCACTTCACACATATCATTATCTTGGAGTTATAATTCTTGTTTCTTGAGGTTCAAATTCTTCAAAATTGCCAATTTTGAGTTTTATATTAAACTCCACTAAATATACATGAAGACTTACTCCTTTTGAAGCTGTCAAATCCCTATCACATAGTCTGATCAGGAAGGGATCTGTGCATGGATCCCCTGCTGATGTCACTGTTGTGTTGGTCCAGTATTTTCCCCCATCTTGTGATGGAGAGAACAACTGAAATTACTGGACCCATGTTGGTCTGTGGGAAATCAGATGTAAACTGACTTGTGTCTGGCACGATTAGGTCCAGCAAAATAGAATTCTGATCTGTTTGTTTTTCCGGAGCTGGCTGGAGCCGAGGATAACTGGATGTACACGAACGCCTGTTTGTTTAGATGTAGCTGTCCATAGACTAACATTGGGCTTGCGATTAAATCTGCCTGAAAAACTGACAGGCGGAGCTGATCATAAAGCCTGTTTGAAAGAGGAGGATAATTTAGATTTGGGCACCACTAGTGATCCATCACACAACAGGACACCTGTTTCTGTTCTGGAGAAATAGATGTTTGCTGCAGCATGTCCTGAGGAATCAGTTGGGAAAATATATGTTGCAAAATATAGGTACAACATGTGGTTATAGTAACATTAGGGAGAGTGTATTTGCTAGCAGTATCCCCTGGTGAGAGCACAATTTAAATCTAGTTAATTGTGAGTTTTTTCCTATTCTAAACTGATTGACTAAATCAATGAGTTACTAATAGCACGGATGTGACATGAAATGCCTAAAGCCAAACTCCAATGAAAAATAATAAAAAGACAAAAAGGATAGCCCATTAAAAGATAAAATAAAAAATCCCCCAATAAAATATAATGGGTGCATAAAAAGAAAATAAGAATTTTTATACACAAAGGCTTTTAATATAAGTGAATAAAAGTGATATTTTATAAACTCTGTTGGGGATGATGTACAATCAATAATGTAGGTCATGCTTGTTATATAAATTGGAAAGATTTGATCCCCCAAATGTAGAGTAAAATATTTGGAAAATAATTATTTTGAGATTTCATGTTTTTTGGTGTTATGCCCATAATAGAAAGCCCTGTGCCACATTTATGAAAACTGTATGTCAGTTTTCTTTTTATTTTCGATGTGTGCAACAAATTCAGGTAGTTCTTAAATGTGACACTGAAGCCATTGTAATGCTCTGGACTACAAATCCCAGAGACGTCAAGCTTAACCCAAGGATCCGCTACAATCTCTCCTTTAACTGGCTTCTTGCCTCTCTCTGACTAATACTTTGCCACCTGTTTGTACCCATTTGTGATCCACAAAGGAAAGTTTCACAGAAACTAATGACACATAAATAATGTTTTGGAGACTTGTTTCTTCGAAAAGTTCTTTTTAAACATAGAAATAAAAAACAACTGATATGATAAAACGTATTTGGTATATATCTCTCTTCGCTCCCTTTAAAAGCCTCTTGTACCACCCCAACAAAACATGTAGCAAGCATAGATATTTCAAGATATTCTGTTATATGCGGATTTCATCTATACCTCCTGATAACATGTATATGTGCAGAATATAATAATAGAATTAGTCTCGTTAAGAATGAATAGCCTGAAGAAATTATTTGTTTATTTATTATAGTATATATTTTCTTCCAACATTTTTGTAATAATGAATATCTTCCTGTTTGAAAGAAATGCACCCACTGGGGACACAATTAAGAACGAAACACGTCCCAATGTGTTTCACATGTTACCAATTAAAGAATTTACTCGATATATTAGGATGAGAAAACCAAAAACCTTCACTGAACAACGCCCTTCTGATGAAGCCCCGGTGTGGGAGGGGGTGAAACGCGTCATAGGCGTTCAGTGAAGGTTTCTCATGTAGCTGCTTCTGCTGAGGCCGCCTTATGTGTTTTTTGCCCAACAATATCTATCTACAAACAACTTGAATCTAATATACTAATAAGAAGCCCTTTGGAGTCTCGTGTTGAGGAGAAAAAAAGAAAAAGGAGAGAAAGAGACTGTACGTTTTCAGTGAAGGCTTACATTCAGAATGAACACCTTAAATAAGCCGAGATATAACCATCTCCTGAACCCATTACAGTCACTATTGTTTCTTCGTTATATTTGACGGCTACTTTCCTTTGATTTTCCGGATTTCCGCCCAAGGATTCAGGATACCAAGTCACTTTGTATCGCTCCAGCAGATCTAATTCTGCCTTACCCTTTGTTCCTGTTTTTGTTCCTCTTCAAACCACCTTGGATCATTTAAACCAATAGAAGTAACACAGGGGTTCAGTTAAGGCATTAATCCATAACACCCAGCAAGAATCCGAGATAGAGAGAAAAAAACTATATCTCCTGAACCTCCTGTCTTCGGTAACCGGATTCAATTACAAAGGTGGCAACACTACTTTTTGTTTTCAAAACGGGACCCTAAAAAACGAGGATTCATCTTATCGTGAGTCATATCCATTTTCTACATCTTGATGCTGACTTTATTTTTGTTCTCCTTTCCCTTTTTTCATACATATGTATGTTCACTCCTCAATACAGAGCTCTTTTGTTTTTTCTCGTTTTTCCATGAACACGGGTAATTTTTTCCATTTATGTGGAGACTTTTGAAACCCGAAAAAACTTATATATATTTTCATGATATCAGCACAAAATACTTGGGCACTTACACGGCGTACCTCTACACCGCTTTTTTAGAGCATTTTTCCATAGCACTGTTAAGAATTACTAGCAGAATGCAGCTATATGTATGTGTGCATTTTGATATAACCATGTATGTTAGATATATGTGTGACGGACTGCACCGTCACTGTGCTAGTTGGAGGGGGCTGCAGACTGGCCTCTTACCCACCGATTATGGCCCAGCAAGAGAACAGGAGATTTTGGGGCTAAATGTACATTTTATATGCAGACAGTGACTGTTGCCCTCTGGGAAATATATGCTTTAAAATGGTGGAGGACAAGGATTTGGCCACATGGTTTGTCTATTCAAAATGGAGACTTAATGAAGTCAAGTCAGTTGTATAGAAGTTGCATAGCTCCCCGCCCCCTCCCCCCCCTCACCTGTTATCTGATGCTCACCCTATTGTACTGTGACTGTGTATGTAAATGTCTGATTCCCTGTGTAAGCTGTTATCTGTGTTTGTCTGGGACATCCAAACCACCACCGGGATACAAGAACCGGAGAGCAGCAGAGGAGCAGTACGGGGACCAGCCAACATGGAAGAGGAGTTCGGAAGGAGGCTACAAGAACTGCGGGAGCAACACGGAGAACCAGTATCGGAGCAAATCCTGTTCGGCTGGTATGATGTGGTACGTCAGCAACTCTGGCAAGAGGCATTGGCCAGTAAGCAGCGGCACCAGAGGAAGAGTCTTCCCTCCTTCCTGGAAAGGTACTGGGTACAGTACAAGGCACGAGAGGTGCTTCTAGGTGAACAACCGTCTGAAGAATGGACGGCAGAGCTGAGTGTCCTGGTCCAGGATGAGATGCGGCTGGACGACGGTTACAGAGCCCTCCGGTGGCACGCAACCCAAGTGTACCCTGAGACAGCAGATGGCAGCCCGACAGCAGGCTTCAGCTACGGCAGCTTGGGGCTGCTTTTCGGAAAGCTGTCCGAGGACCCGGACTTTGGGAGTGACCAGGAGTGGCGGCTGGAAGACATTCTGGAGGTCTGAGATCGAGTGTTGAACCTCCCAGAAGTAAAGTGGATCCAGGACGATTTGAGGTTCCTGGCCACGCACGAGTGGGCACTCGAAATTGCCTACAAACGGCTGCTCGACGGTGCTCAGCAGCCAGGCATGGCTCCCATTGCCTGGGACTGTCCTGAAGAAGCTGCGCACAGTCAGGAAGTCGTGGAAGTCGCAAAAGAGATTGAGCCGGAGGGGATCCTATGTTTTCCCTACCTAACCGCAGTGGAAGAAGCAGAGATTAAACAAAGGGCACTGCGAGCGCTAAACCACCTGGACGAACCTGGTGTTGCCCAGTTCGAGCCAGAGAAGAGTGATGGGTCCAGATGGCCCGGGGAGAAAACCATTCTCCACTCCCCACAAGCAGACACGACCCCAGTGTCTGTCACCCCAGCAGAAGAGCTGGCTATGGGGCAGAGCACCGCTGGCCTCTGCCCATACCCCATTACAGATCCGGAGAATGTGAAAGCAGATCCACGCATGATGTCTCCCCAGCGGTGGATCACAGAATGGGAAGCGGAGAAAGTCGCTCTCCCTTCCCCGCAAGCAGACACTACCCCAGTATCTGCCACCCCAGCAGAAGAGCTGGCTACGGGGCAGAGCGCCGCTGGCCTCTGCCCAAACCCCATTACAGATCCGGAGAATCTGAGAGCAGATCCACGCATGATGTCTCCCCAGCGGTGGATCACAGAATGGGAAGCGGAGAAAGTCG
>NW_017306294.1:1405830-1413483 GCF_000935625.1 Nanorana parkeri | reverse complement strand
CAGTGTATGTGTGGGTGTAAGCTTGCGTATCTGGTCCTTCAATAGCCCGTTGTATCTTTCAATTAAACCAGCCGCCTGTGAATGGTATGGGATGTGGCACAGCCAGTACACTCCAGAATCTTTGGTCATCTCTTGTTCTGTAGATCCGGTAGAGTGCAGGCTTTGAACTTCCCTTGGGTAGCCATAGGCCACAGTGATCTTCTGGAGCAAATTGAGCATTGCAGCTTGATCTGCTCGCTTATAAGGTTGGACAAGCAAAAGTCCTGAGTAGGTGTCAACTGTAGTGCAACAATATCTCAGTCCATTGTTTCCCCGGGGCAGGGGACCGATGAAGTCAATCTGCCAAATCTCTGCAGGCCTCTCGCCCCACTTAATGGTCCCGGTAGAATACTTCTGTAATGGCCATTGTCTCACTTCTCCACACACTGTACAGTTTCCTATCACAGTCTTTATCATATCCATGGTTATGGGCAATCCTCTTCGCTGCTCAAAGTTCTGCCCCAAATGTCCTGATTGCTTGTGGGCCCAGTTGGCCAAGTTCATCAAAAATTGATCAATTGGCACAGCTGCAGCCACCTTTGTAATCTCATTCTTCTGCAAAGTACAGGATCTGGTGTCATCCTGCATAACTACATCCAGCTATAACTGTTCTCCAGGTCTCATGAGTCTCAGTCACTTGTTCTGAAAAGTGACTTCTTTAGCAGCAAGGAATGCGGTCTGCTGTTCAGAATCACATGAAAACCCAGTCTTTTCCCATGTCCCATTGTATATGGGCCTCAATATCAGTCCAAGATGTGGGATGAACGATCTCCAGAATCCCACAACTCCAATTAATTTCTGGGCTTCCTGTATCAAAGTAAGACGTGACAATCCCTGCATAGTTTGCACAACTGTTTCTGGAATTTTCCTCTGTAGCCCAGTCCACATCATTCCCAAGAAATTCACCTCTGTAGCAATCAGTCCATGACAAATTGTTGGTGAATGAAGATATCCTTGAGGAAGCACGGTGGTAGCGTACTGGCGGCCGTCCCACACAAAGGCAAACCGGTCTTGACACTCTGGGTCTATTGAGATTGAAAATAAAGCATTAGCCAAATCTATCACAGCATGATATTCTCCTGCCTCTTTGGCAATTTTCTCTGTGATGGAGATCATATCAGGTACAGCTGATTTCAATGGAGGTGCCACTCTGTTTAGACCTCTGTAATCCACAGTCATTCGATAAGTCCCATCCGGTTTCTTTACTGGAAACACCGGAGCTGAGAAAGGACTTACAGCAGGTCTAAGGATCCCTATTCTCAACAGTTGTTAAATAGTCTCCCCAATGTCTTTGTGGCCTCCTGGCAGCCTGTACTGCTTAAGACAGATTGGCTTCTCTCGTGGAGGAATGTAGACAGGGGTCCATTTTGCATGACCTTTGACCACAGCCTTCACCGCCCTTACCAGATACTCTTTGTGTGGATACCCTAATATGAATGTACCGCGTTCAGTCTGGATTGACTGACCTTGAAGTACATCCATACCAAGAATATTTTCAGGCAATTCTGACACTAAAACATTTGTCCAAAATCCCGGTCCCTTTCCAATAGCCAGTTTCACCCGTGTCCTAATTGCTGGTGTGGTCTGCCCTCCCAAACCTTCTACATAAATCACTTCTCCTTTGTGATGGGAGGGATTACCATGTAAAAGTGTAACTTCAGCTCCAGTATCTACTAATTCCATTACATGTGTGGGAGTAGAGGACTTCCTCCAACATACAGTGACAGGTACAAATGGCCTTCGGTCTCCAGCTGTCACTGTTCTTACTGCTATTACTGGAGACCCGCCTTCCCTTTACAAAGGATAAGGAACCCCCCAGTTCCCCTTCCTGAGACTCTCTAACTCCTCCCCAGGGTAATGGGATTTTTGTTTGGGTTCCTGCACATTTCTGGGAATTATTTTGGGACTAGTGGGAGGGGTCTGTTCTACCTCATCTAACCCTACGCTAATGTTGTCATCACTGGTGGTGTTTCTAACCCTTGCAGATTTCCCAGCTAATTGTTTCCACCGCTTCATCAATTCTACAGTAGAAACCGCATCTATCTCATCTCTGGGTACTCCTGCCTTCAATAGGTCCACCCACATTTGCCTTCTAGGGATATCTATTCTAGTTTCCTCTGTACCTCCCATCTCCCTTCCTGACTTCCTAGTTATTATCTGTCTTTCTATGCTTTCTTTCCCCCTGTCTGGCTTTAACCTGATCTATGGCCCTGACAGGTTTTGTATTGGTCTCCTCTAGCAACCCCAACTGGTTTAAAAGGGTAGTGGCTTCATGAATCTTGCTGTTTAATCCCAGGCCTCCCAGCAAAGACAACAAAGGAGCTCTGAGATTAAACGGCGCAGACATCATCAGCTTGGAGCGCAGAGCAGACGTGAACGTTTCCATATCTGGACCCATGCATTCCGGTATCTTAGTTAGTCCAGTTATACAGCCCATCTCACGTAACCTGGCAATACCCTCTCTCATTGTTCTCCATCTCTCACAAGGTCTAACAGTATAAAATTCACAGTAAACTCTCGGGCCTTACGCATGGCCTGGGGCAATTGTGGATCATGGGTTAACACTCCCATAGCCCTGCTTACTTGCCTGACAAAAGAACACTGTCCGCCCCATCATCCCACAAACGTAGAAGCCAACTTAATAGGGGTTCCCTGGACCTCTGCTTGTATTGTTTTGCCAGTTCTTGGAGTTCAGTTTGTATAAACTCCCTTAATTCTTCAATTTCAACATCTCTGGAGTTGCGGTAATGTACCTCCCCATCAGCAAAATCTTCTCTATCATGCTGCCTCTTCCTATGCTTGGTAATAAGAGGTCTGGCACACTTTTTCTTTCCCACTGAGTGATCAACATCATCAGTAATATCAAATGCAATCTGCTCATCCTCACTATCACCTGAGGGGAGCGCATCCCCACGTTCCCAGTTATGGGATGTGACAATGGCAGGCACCCTGGCTTTGCTAACAGGTCTACGGCCTTTCTTTTTCCTTAAGGCATTAATTGATTTGATCATGAGGGCTGCACACCGCTCTTCCAAATTATAGGCCCGACTAGCAGTTGAACGAGACAACTGCTAGGTGGTCTTTTAATGCCTTAACCTCTGCCTCTGCTTTCTCCCTTCTTTCTGTTTCAGTAGAGAGAGCATTAAGGAAGTACCAGTCAAGTAAGGACACTGCCTTCTTCTCTGCTTTGCTCAAACAGAAATTCTCAAAGCTAAAATTTGCTAAATCATCTGAAATTTTACCACTCCATGACTTACTAAAAGGAGATGAATACTTAGCTAATTCCTTAGCAAAAGGCATCCACTGACTATCTCTGGCCCAAGCAGGCAGGTTGCACGCCCCCTCCTGGACAACAGAAACATCTGCAGCCTTGCTGGCCCAGGCAGGCGGGTTGCACGCCCCCTCCTGGACACCAGAAACATCTGCAGCCTTGCTGGCCCAGGCAGGCAGGTTGCACGTCCCCTCCTGGATACCAGAAACATCTACAGTCTTGCTTTTCCTAAACAATTTACGCAGCATTTTCCCTAGCACAAGCAGAAAACACTACAGAAAACACAACTAGGTTTAGTACAAATCCTGGCCAACACCCCCCAACTTGGCTATAGTACAAAACCTAAAGACAAGTCTGCTTCAGTTGAGTTCACTGCAATCCCGGACCGAGCCCCCAAATGTAATGTTGTGGACTACAAATCCCAGAGATTTGTAGTCCACAACATTATGCATATTATTATATGGGATATATTTATTTATTTGTATGATAATTTTATATGGAGTTGGTGCTTAGGCTCCTCTTGTATGCTCTATATTGTTGGTTTTATAACTTTTATGTATTTTATATGTAATTTGATTTATTTCCCTTTCTTCTGTGCTCTGACCTGTGCTGTCTCTGCTGTCTTCTCGTTGCAGTCTCTGCTAAATCCTTTGTATGTCCTGGTCTTGAAGCAAGTCCTCTCGTCTTGTGAAGCCCCCTTGTACTGTTCCCCTCCTGTGAAGCCCTGGTCTTGTGAAGTGCCCCTCAACCTTTCAGCTACTCGCTTTTTATTGAGAGAAAACTGGCCTCCCACTTGGAAGCGCCCTGCCCCTTTCACTTTTAGGAAAATGAAATACCATACATTTCACTTTCCCACCTCTAGGTGGCAGTGTTGTATCATAAATTGCCATCAGTAGTCTAGATTTGATTTGAGTCTTGACCAGACTAGGTGTGACTGTTTACGATCACCATCCCATTGTGATACGAAACAATACAGGAAAGCCACACCATTGTGAAACAAACCAGTTTGGTCTGTTTAGAAGGCACCTTCCATTGTGTGACCAGCTCTCTGTCAATAAATAAACAAAATCTCAGTCTCTATTGCAAATCTATGTGTGTCTGAAAAAGTCCACTAAGATATATCGCAACACAGCCATGCATGGCGGTCACTTCACACACCTATTTTATCTACATTTGTGACAACGCTGTATGGTGTGCAACAGGTACTTTCAACAAGTTACATGAATCTGTTGCAAGTTTTGCCATTTGTTGTTGCACGGGCACAGAGTCAGATTTTTAATGAGTGACAATGACACTCATAATTAATTCCCGGGGTCTGTGTTGGAGCAAACAGGTGAGCAACAGGATGATTATTTAGATAGGGATACAGTCGAATAAATCTCACTGCTATGGAGAGATTTCACATATATTGCACTGGCCCCCTCCAGACTTCTGCCCATGACCCCCCCACCCCCCACATAAACACACACTGCTTAGGTTAATGACATGTTTTGTCTTGGAGATGATGAATAAGGTGAATAACTTACCTAATTCCTTGATTCTACAGGCTTCCTTATTTGTGTATGACCCCCGAGGCAGCTTCTCTTTGCGTTTTCACAGGCTCTCTGATGTTGTCACGTACAATGCAGGACCAGCAGTCCTGTTTTGTGCATCAGGATGACAATGACCCATGCACATCCTGGGAACGTTGGAGCAAGCAGCTCACCTGCTGCCTGGTGATCGAGGAATAAAGTAAATATTTCACCTTATTCATCACCTAGACAAAATGAGTATTTAACCCATGCAATGGGGGAAGGGAGGGCACTGCATGGGTATATTTTACATTGTCCAGAGTTCAGCTTTAATCGCCTGTGTAGCCCTAGGTACAATTTTGATGATGACTTCACTGCAACCCCCGTGTGAATGCATTACTTGTTTAGTTTGCTGGGTTCCTAACCTTTAGTCACTCAAAATCTTATATAATTTTATGACTTTTATATACTGCATATGTTGAAGATTCTTATTATACAGTATGTAAACTTTTGTTTAAATTTGTGTATTTTTTTATATTTCTTATGATATTATTGATTTATTACATGTTTAAGATGAGGAGAGGGGGGTGTATTCTCTAGTTCTAATCAGGAGCGAGCAGCATAATGTGATGGGCTGCTTCACTTACAAGAATGTTGTCTGGGAGGTGAGGAGGAGGTGGGATGACTTTCTAGCTGAATTAGGTACTTACATAATAGAGCGGCATGGGTTTTAGTGGACACTGTAGGAGATAACAGAATATATGCGCAGACTCTATTTTACTGTTGGCTTACATTGTGAATACAAGGATAGGTGTACTTTCATAAAGGTTACTCTAAGTTATATAGTCACAGTTATGTTATTTCTGTAAAGCAAGCATTGCTGGGTGACAGACATTGTGAGAGTGATAGTGAGCGCTCAATGACCGCATCATTTGTGTACTAAACAATAATTAACTGTGAATTATTAACGATGGGGTCAAGTCTTCCCACATCAGTTTACAAAATCTCAATGTGATTAATTTACATAAGAACTATAGGCCTTACAAATTTAAACTGCTTTTTATACTACATTCTATACTATTTAAAGAAACGTCTAAAGACAGGGGTGTTATTAGGATTGTGGAGGGCCTTGAGCACCCCTAGGCACTCCATAGACAAGGGCGCTGAGGCTGCAATGCAGCAAACTGTGGCTGTGGCCTCACTGTGTCGACAGTTAAAAGGGGATACCTAAATAGAACTTGAACCTACTCGCTGTGTGCACAGCACACATCTGCCACAGTCCTTATGCCCACAAAATATGTTTCAGGGCCGGATCATCCCACAAAGTGTGTGTTCAGGGGCCGGAGGGGGCGTGGTGGTGCATTGAAGTCAATGGCCCCCCAGCCACGCCCCCACCCGCAGTGCGATCGCCGGCACCCAAACGCGTGGCACATTACCTTACACACTCCTGACTGTTCAACTCTGTATGTATACAGAGTGCTCAGGATTAAGTAATGTGTAGCCCCGTGTAACATACAGCCCATCATACAGAGTCCAGTGGTAAAGAGTGTGTAATGTGCAGCCCAGCAGACAGAGTCCATGGCTCAGAAATATGTAACATACAACCCATTGTAGAGTTGTACAGTCTACAGTTGTGCAGGAGGTATGTTCTATATAGCACAACATACAGAGTATAGCAGTCCAGGTTATGTAGTGTACAAGTTATGTTATTTTTTCACTACTATTATGGTTTGTTCATTCTTAATATGTTTTGTGTCATTTTTTTAATTACTTTTTTTGTAATAAGATATAAGGTTTATTTTTGTAAATTAGTATTTTAAGGTTAATTTCTCTACATTTGGTGTCATTCTTTCTAAAAGGGATTTAGTTATTTATTGAAGATTTGTTTTTGAAGAGATTTTGTAGTCTTTTCCAGGTCCTGGTCTGGCGCTGGAGTGGATGCCATGAAAGAGCTGGTGAGAGGTAAGATGCTGTTCACCGCACTGTGCACCCACACTAGGGGTCCTCTGTGGGGGAAGCAAAGAGTGGCTAGTCATTTTAGGATGGAGATGGTCTATTACTCCACTTTTTCACACCAACTTTGGGTCATATTTTCTCCCAGTGACCTGCAGTAAAGGACACAATATTACTGACCACAGCACTCATTCAATGTGTTGCATCTTACATAGTCCTGACCCCTGCACTGTATTCACTATTTTGCGCATTATACTCCTGGCCCCTGCACTGTATATGCTATGTTGTACATTATGCTCCGGACCCCTCCATTGCATACTCAGTGTTGTACATTATACTCCTGACCCCTGCACTGTATACACCATGTTGTACCTTATACTTTTGAGCCCTGCACTGCATACACAATCTTGTTCACTATGCTTTGTTGCACAATATATTAAGCTGGGTGACAGACCCTAACTAGTTTTTTTACACAGGATTTTTGCCACCTTTACAAAAACAACCTTTACTTAGCATGTGCACTTACATGCAAGAGCAGTGGCACTTTTCTCGCAGTGCAGAGATTACATTACTTCTCACTATAATGTAGATGCCAGAATTCTTGAATGTATGTACAGACAGGACATTGATAAGATCTGTGGTTGTAACAGGGATAGGTTGTTAGACATATTTAAATAAACACTCAAAGTAGATAGCAAAAATGTAAACAAGCACAGCATAGTAGCCTGATAGTTTTAATTGCAGTACCACTTTTGCAGTTCCAAAAGCTGATCTTGACTCTCTTGTGAAACTATAAGCACCTGGCATGCAACGCTTCCTGGTGTTGTGGATGCCTGTGTTCTCTCGCTGCATGCTTTGCACACTATCAATACTGTTGGG